>NC_136982.1:16893146-17035646 GCF_032717465.1 Coenobita brevimanus
CTCCCTCTGCTACTGATCTTTATTTATCACTCACATCCACAGACACAGGAACATTGTGGGCCAGGCAGCCATGGTCCGCATAATTTCTTTTTATTGTTTGGGCCAATAGCACAAAAAATATGCTTGCTTTTATCAAATTTGCAGTGTTCGATCTAACGCCAGTAACAAAAAATATATATATATATATATATATATATATATATATATATATATATATATATATATATATATATATATATATATATATATATATATATTTTATTCCCGACTTATTCCCTTGACAACAGCAAACTATAATCAGAGTACATAATGATTTTCCATTAACCTATTGTTTATTTACCTGAAATGCGTACCATCCTCCTGATAAATGACCATCTTGTGCCAGAACCGGTAGTGAGACAAAAGTATAATTACATTCCCTGAACACAGTGATGGCTTGGTGGTGAGCCTCCCACTGTCATTTATGTGCCGCTGTAGACAGCTTGTCAGCCGAGTTAGTAGTATACTATACACATATCCAACTCACCACTGCCCGAATACAACTTGTATCACAGATGAGAGAGAGAGAGAGAGAGAGAGAGAGAGAGAGAGAGAGAGGAGAACTTATTCATGAGGAATGCAAATTACTTTTCCAGTGTTTTCTTAAGAAACTTTGGTAAAGAGTATTATATGATTAAGACTTTTCCAGATCAAACATAGTGTAACACATGCAAATTTTAGTCACTCATCTTACATAGAAAACAAAGTTTTTGTCACCACCTTATCTCTGCTATAAAAGCGTGCGCGCGTGCTCGCGTGTGCATGCGTGTGTGTGTGTGTGTGTGTGTGTGTGTGTGTGTGTGTGTGTGTGTGTGTGTGTGTGTGTGTGTGTGTGTGTGTGTGTGTGAACTAGCAACCCATCCTGCTTGTGAAGCCTGATGGAAGGATGGCTTAGACTGTTGAACAGATATGTGAAAAAGAGTTGGTGGGTGGAGTGAGGTGGGCAGGAAGCATGGGTGGTTGGGGTGAAGCAGATGACGTGGGTGGCCTGGCCAGAGTTGGCAGGTAGACAGGGCAGGAGAGCGAGTGGATGGGTTGACAGAGGGGGTGGGTAGGTGGGCTGCGTGTGTGTGTGTAGGTGACGTGTGTGTGTAGGTGAGCACAGTGGGTGAGTGGTTGGAATTTTGGGTAGGTAGGTTGATATGTGGTTTCTCCGAGGACAAGGCAGGATACATGCTTAGGGTGCTAGTTTCTGTGATACTGTGGAAGAATAATGTGAGTATAAGAAAAATCATTCACTATGTATGCTTGGACAATCTGTTTTTATTCTAGCCAGCAAGGGTTTCTCAGTATGTCAATGTAGTCTGAGGTTGTCTGGTAACTGAATAGCACATCTCTCACATGAGACTGGCTAGGTCATGGCCTCGACTGGACAAAGTCCTAACTGAAGCCACGACTGTATTCAGACTTATGCTCATTTGACAGGTAATTTGTTGGCCAGCTACATATCAACCAGCACTTATTATTGGGTGATGAATGGCCTTTGGTCTCTTGGTGCAATCTGCACAAATGATGCCGAACACCACAGTTCACTTAACCCTTCATGGCCGAGGGGTTACCAAGTTACACGGAAGGCCAATGTGGTCCCGGCAGACCCCAAACCTTAATGGTGTATTTCCGCCATATTCATAAAGTTATATCTACTAAACTTTGTACATAGGTTGCCCAGGACACAGCACATGGAACCAACCCACTAAGTGTCCCTTTTTGTGTTTGTTTTTTATTATTTAACAATTTTTTTTTCATTTTATCATAATTTTATTAAAGTTTGAGTGTGGAAGTACTGATTCCACAGTTATCTGAATGTCTGATTGGCAGTATTCTTGGAACAGGTACTCAAAATAATAACAAGTTCCTTTGTAAAGTAAATTAGCATGATCATAAAATAAAACTATCCCTATCATGTTCAAATTTGGTACAATAATTTCTTGTTTTATTCTCTTGATGAGCATCCTCTGTATAACTACCACCACTTGCATTTTCAGAATTATCGTCAGCACTCACAGGAGACTCAGTACTACTCACACTAATTACACTGTCCAATCGTTCAAGCAGTTCCTAATCATCAGCGTCGGATACAGATAAATCACCATCTGAATAATTTTCTTCTTCTTGGTCACCTTCTGCCACCGCCATTGATGCATAAAACTTTGCTACTAGAACTGACATTGTCCTAATGTTATAATCTGAAATATCTGAAAAAAATATATAAAAAAAAATTAGTCACACAAAAGGCCAGGTCTGGTGGACCCCACTGACATTTATTGCAATGGCACTCCTTAATCGTGCGAGATTTTTGCTCAAATTTTATGAGGATATAAACTAACCATCTACAATAAAAGTCATGAGAGGCCAGGCTGTGAAAGTAAAAAATAGCTTAATGGCAACATTTTAAAGACATGCTGGGGTCCGCAGGGACCCCATTTGCCCACGAAGGGTTAAAATATAGAATGCATACGAATCTTACATACAAATACAAGATGGTTGAGGACATTAATTCTGAATGACTGATTTTAACACAGTAAACTCACTGGTGCAATTTCCTCGTTTATGGAAGGTGTTTTGTCAGTGCACAGGGTAATAAGAGGTTTGTTTACAATATGAAGCTGAATTATTACACAGTGACTCTTGATGCGCATATGCTGCACAAGAATGAATTTAGTGAAGACTCTTAGGCAGACTAGGGTATTTATGGTAGATGATGATAGGATAATACTGCAGAATTTTTAGCATAATAAATTTATGGAATAAGCTGTGGACAGAAAAGAGAAAAATGTTATCTCTACCCGTGCTGCCCCCTTGCTCTAACTGATGCTACCCCCAGACCTGACTTGCTTGGTTAATACAGTGGAGTCTTTTATCTGAAAATCATGGGACTTTCAAAGTTTCGTTTAATCGATTTTTTTTTTAGATAAAAGATACTGTAATAATATGTAGGATACAAGGGAACAGTATTGTACTCACCCATTACCCATTCCCGGCGACGTCTAGCCCACCACCACCACCAGCACCCCAAAAGCCACTCAACCATCACCAAACACTTGATACACTGTAGTAACTACGTATGTTAACTGCACTTTTGTAACTCTAATAGAAACTGTCAAATAAATCTTCACTCAAATAAACTTAAATAAACATTAACCACAACAATAAAGTAATTCATTGGTGCAACCAATGTACGCTCTAGTGACTAGTGGAGCAACCGTAAACTAACTCTTGTGGCGCGAAACAAGCCCTCCGTGTTTGAATTTTCGGATACATTTCAGATTTTTGTGGTTAATCAGAATGAGAACGTTTTAGTAAAACTTACGGTTAATGGCATATTACGGTTAAAAGAATTTCGGATAAAAGAGTCTCCACTGTAGTTATAAACTACTGGGGAGCAGGTGGGGACCGTGGTGGAAGGGCCAGATTTTTTTTATGCAAGAAAGAACAAACCAAAGACTTGAAGCCCGCAAACCGTTCCTTCCAAGAAAAAACAAAAGAGAATATAATAGAGAGCCAAATTCAAGATCCATTCATTCTGAGATGCCTGGACACACTGCGTTTGAAAGACTGGAGATCATAGGCAATAGGAAATACAGACAGAGGGAGACAGTTCCAGAGTTGACCTGTTGCATAAATGAAGGACTGGGAGTAACGGTTAACTCTTGCATTAGAGAGTTGGACAGGAAAGGGTTGAGAGTTTGTTGCTAGACGGTCCATCTTTTCTTTATATATCCGATTTTCACTAAGCCCTTATTATCCATCCATACATCATCCACTTCCTTATTGTTCCCAGCAGAAGCACAGAGGGCCGGAGTTAGGTTTGTACCAACATGCAAAAAGATGGTGACCAGTCGCTTGCTCGTAAGTGGCTTTACGTGCAAAATATATGCAACCAACCCTTTACTGTAATCCCCCTTAGGACTCTTCCACTTTGAAAGTATTAACACACAATCTCCAGGTGTGCATCTGGTTTTATGGCCACCAGCTACTATGGTAAATGGTTTCCTGAGCTACGAAAGGCCATTTGATTTAATACTTCCTGTAAGAGTTACCTTAAGGCAGCACTACACTGAATAAGTACAAAGTGAGCACCCCAACCTAAGCTGTTGTGTAACTCCTGGAACAACAAAAAGAACACGAGGTAATATGTGATTCGGCACTGCTCGCAAATTTCTTCACCTAAACCTTTTTCGTTCTTGTTGTTGTTGTTGTTGTTGAGTAACACCCATGTGTCTGGGCTAATTGACCTATCAACCACAGACAAGTAATCACTCATGAATGGCCAAAGCAGTGAACCTCTGTTACGTTGCACTGGACAGCGCCATGGTGTGGTGAGGCGTGGAGGAAGAATGAGGAGGTTTGGCTCCTGGATGGACGCAGCATTTACGTCTCTTGGTCCACTTAACAGCAGCAACATAGTACTCTCCACAGCACCATTTTATTTAGCTATAAGGCTACCAGCCAGTGTCGTAAATGAATTCCTGTGTTACTAGAAACATTAAGTCTTATCACTTAGTGTAGGTTGCCAAAAGTGAAAAAAAGAGTAATAAAGAGTAACAGGAAATATGGGTCAAACAGGGAGAGGACAGACTCAGAAAAGAATGATAATTTTTTTTTACAATAACAGATTAGAGAAAGTAAGAATAAATGAATAAAAAAATAATCCATACTCCATATTACAGGAGTCCTCCATTCATAAAGAATCTGTAACAGTTGGACTTGAACTGCTGTAGGGCAAAGTTTAGGGGGAAGCTACTCTGGGGATGCAAGCTTCAAAGAGATACAGTTTGGGGACTAAGAGAATTCTGATAGGCAGAAGTTCTGCAATATAGCATTGTGACAGTCCAGTCATGAGTGCTACCATATGCCCGTGTAGTGCGGGGGAAGGCGTAGAGAGGTGGCACAATGGATTCTACATCGCCTGAGCATTTGCCACAAAAGTATCTGTAAACTAATGAAAGGGAGGCAACATTCCTTCTTACTTGTAGGGGAGGTAGTTCATTTGTAACAGTAAGGTTATTAATCCTAACAGCTTTCTTCTGAATTTTGTCCAGTTGTTTAAGTGCAACTTCTCCACATCCAATCCTCAAGAGTGAGCAATATTCCAGCTGACAGCGCACATGATTTTTGTAAATTATAGATAACTGCTTGTCAGTGAGGAAGTTCCGGACCCTGTGCAATAATCGAAGTTTCTTTGAAGCTGTTTTAGCAAGTGATCTAAGATGAGAGTTCCAGCTGAGCGCATTGTTAAGTGCAAGAAGAAGCAGACAGCATTATATCAGATGGGAGGATGATGGTCGGCACCACCTACTAATTTCCTTTTTGTTGAAAAGTAATGTAATCATCTTCTTTTCTACTAAATGCATAAAAAATTTCAAAGTGGTAGGTAAGTTATCTGAGTCTTTTTTTTCCAACCCTGGTCATGCCTGGACTACCAGACCCTTTAGTGGCAGATAAGCGCCTGCCCCTATGGGAATGTCCCATAGGTTCCCTGTTCCGTTCATGATGTGTCTGCATCTTAATGTGGTATGTGTTGTGCAGTGGGGCATTGTATAGGATTTGTTGTGTGGGTGGATGTTTGGATGGGGACTTGAAATATAGTGTTTAGTGTTCTCATCGAGAAGTTGTATTGCCCAGTGCATGAAGTGAGCATTTAAATGTTCCTTCACTGCTGTATTGGAGTACTTGCAGGGTGGATGATGCTGAAAATGATGTGGCAATGTTTTTGTGGTTATTATTTCATGTCTTGTTGCTTTGCTTGGCAGTGTCAAAATGGATTGCTTGACTGTCGATTCTTTTTTACAGTAAACAATTTATTTTGGCGATACATGTGCTGAATTATCCTATGATATAATTAATGTGACAAACCAAAGTAAAAATTTAGAGATATAAGCCTTCAAAGCTGGACAAAAGATGTTGATGGCAGTGCAAGCCTCGAGTGGCTGTGACGTCATAGGCCGCCAAGCCCAGAGACAAAACAAGACTGTGATCCCCGCCTGTATTGTGTGGTTGTGGTTCTGCTGATTAGCCAAGCTTTGCTTCGTCATGGCCAAGTCTGTAAACAACCACCATTGGTGCTTTGTTCTACTGTGCAAGAACACGGGTAGAATCTCACACACGAAAAAAAATTCATCACTGTTCCAGGAGATGTTTACTAGGAAGCTTTGATGGCATGCATGCATCAGGAATACCCCATCACAACTACCATCTCCTACTGTTGTGATGCAGTGCGAGGAAATAGCGAACCGACGGTCATTTACCAATCAGCACTTTTAAATGGAAATTTTTATAATTTTTATCACCATATAAGTTCATGTGCACCTAAGTATCTGAAATCCGGCCAAAATTTTGCGCTTAATATGACTATTGATAAAAGACCAGGTTTCGGAGCTATAATGTGCTAAAGTTAGTGGATACATACCCTTCAGATCATCAACACGCATTGACAGACTTCCATTTTGCATAAATTCCGGTATTGATTTAAAAAATACAAATAAATGTATTTATATTGTTAATCAATATTTACACAAAACAGAAGTCTGTCGAGGCTAGTTGTCAAGTTTGAGGTGGAACACTTCTGCTAACTTTAGCAAATTTTTGCTCTGAATCCTGAATGTTTATTAATAGTCAAAATAAACACAAATTTTTGATCGGATTTCAGATAATTAGGTAAGTATGAACCTACATAGCGATAAAAGTTATAACAGCCTAACATATTCAGCTTAACCTATCCTAACGGTCAATTGTCAAGCAAAACCAGTGCTAACTTTGGCTTAAGCCACTTGTAGTGATGTGATAATTTTATTCTCCAGATCAGACTGGCTGCTACTAAAAAGATGTTCAAACATCACTGGTACATAAGACCAAGAAATCAGATAACCTAATACTCCAGAGATCCAGCAGCCCACATCAGGCCTATCTAGAAGGAAAAAAAAAAACATTGAAAATTTCGGTCTTTGTGACATCTTCCCTATGTAATATTGCCCAATTTCAGGGCCATATGCCCATGGAGTCAGGACCCAGCAATACTTATACTGATTCAGTTCATAAATCACTTCATTACGACTTTATCAAATCTAATCTTTGTGCTACCGAGTTGTCCTACAGGTACTTCATGGTTGTTGCAAGGTTCACTGCTACTATAAGTCTCTCTAAAACCAAAAAAAAATCTTCACTAAAGCACAAACATAGCATACTTCATCATTAAGAGAGCTATCACACTAAGTCTTACATACCTAGCATGATAATAACAGCTGAATATCTCAGAAATCTTACCTGTACTTAAGTATGATTCCCAGACATTGTTGTGAGTGGCGGTCAGCTGTGGCCTTGGTAGGGTTTGTGACATCACAGCAAGGGTGCATAATTTGTGCAAGGTACAATAATCTCCAACTCAATTTTTTCTTCATAAATATTAAATCGGAGAGAAAAAATAGATATTCCGATGATTATGAGTGACCATTTTATTACTTTATGTAACTTGTATATGACTGTCAACCAGTCTATTACATGCGAATGAGTGAGCACAGTGGGCCAACTAAGCAAGTGTAGCAAAGCGATGTTTATGCTTAGCTGAGAAATGAGTGACCTGACACGACCTAGCCCAGCCCGACAGCAGGTAGTGGACATATTCAATAAATTTTTTTACCTACATATTTACTCACGCAAGCAAAGACACCCCTTGGAATCCCAGCTTTCCAAGGGAATGTACTGTGCCAAGGGCTTCAAGTGACATGCTGCACTATGAAATTGATTAATAGCACTATGAAAGTGACACGTGCTAGGTATGAGTTGTTTTTCACTTTCATATGTCGAGTGTGCTCGCTCGCGTGCATGAGTGCTTGCATGTGTGTGTGTGTGTGTGTGTGTGTGTGTGTGTGTGTGTGTGTGTGTGTGTGTGTGCATGTTCTTACCTTATTGTTTCTTTACAGGAATGAGTCAGCCTTGTACGGGCCCCTTGTCTTAAACCATTATTATCGTACATATCCTTATATTTGTGATGTTTTGGCACACACTATTTCATTCGGTAGTGCATTCCACTGATCAATTGCTCTATTTGGGAAACTAAATTTCCTTACAACTTTATTGCCTCTCTCTTTATGCAGTTTTTTGCAGTGTCCTCTTGCTGATGCATTCCCATAGGTTATGTAATCATTTATGTCTATGTTTTCCTTCCCTGATATGCATTTATATACCATAATCATGTCACCTCTTTTTCTTCTCTCCTGTAGTGTTGGTAGATTCAATTTTTCTAGTCTTTCTTCGTAGCTTAGATCCCTTAAGCTTGGTATCCATCTTGTAGCGGCCCTTTGTACTTTTTCAATCTTATCTATGTGTTTTTTTAGATGAGGACTCCAGACTACTGATGCATACTCTAGGGTTGGTCTGATGACATGTTATTATCATTCTTAGCATGTCTTCATTTATGTATGTGAATGCTATTCTCATATTTGTAAGCAGTGTATACAGGTTCTGTATCTTCTCACTGATGTGGTCAGCCGGAGATAGTCTGTTATTGATAATCACACCTAGGTCCTTCTCACTTTCTTATGTGTGTAGGGTTTTATTTCCTAACTTTTAATCCCAATCAGGTCTTTTTCCACTTTTACCAAACTTGATTACATGACACTTGTCCACATTAAATTTCATTTGCCATGTATTCCTCCATTCATGAAGTTTATTCAATTCTTCTTGTAGCTCTTTACAAGAGTCTGTTAGTAATTCTCCTTTGTATTTTTCCATCATCAGCAAACATATTTAGTTTTCATTTCCAGTGATTTATATATATATATATATATATATATATATATATATATATATATATATATAAAACAGAACGGAGGAAGGAAAAAAAAATGAGTAAAAGAAAAACAATCCATACACCAGATTACTGGCGTCCTCTGTTCATAAAATATCTGTAACAGTTAGACTTGAACAGCTGTGGGTTGAAATTTGGAGGGAAACAACTCTGGGGAAGCGAATTCCGGAGAGATGCAATTCAGAGAATGAAAGAATTCTGATAGGCAGAAGTTCTGCAATGTGGCTGAGTGACATTCTAGTCATGAGCGCTACCAGATGCCCGTGTAGCACGAGGGAAGGCATGGAGAGGTGGCACCATGGACGCAACTTCGTCTGAGCACTTGCCAAAAAAATATCTGTAAAATAATGCAAGGGAGGCAGCATTTCTTCTTACTTGCAGGGGAGGTAGTTTATATATAATGTCAAGGTTGTTAATGATTCTAACAGCTTTGTTCTGAATTTTGTCTAGTTGTTTTAATGCAACCTCTCCACAACCATTCCACAAGGGTGAGCAACATTCAAGCTGAGAGCGCACATGACTCATAAATTATAGCTAACTGGTCATCGGCGAAGAAGTTACGGACTCTGTGCAATAATCCAAGTTTCTTTGAGGCGGTTTTAGCAAGTGATCTGACATGAGAGATCCAGCTGAGGGCACTGTTAAGTGAGACACCAAGAATTTCAATACTTTTGGAGATGGGAATATTAGTAGCACTGAAGGTAATGTACGAATCTGGCAATATCTGTCTATTAGTAAACTGTATATATTTCTTTTACTAGCATTAAAAGAGACAAGGTTGTTTTGTCCCCATTCACTGATCGTAGATAGATCTTGATTTATGGAGATGGCTGTCCTGAGTTGAGAGTTAGAGATATTAGACTTTGTAAAAGGGTGTCTGAGTGTGAATGAACTATGTAGTGTTGAGTCATCTGCGTATGAATGAATGGGATTGTGGGTGACAGATAAGAGATCATTAAAATGAACAAGAAATAGGGTTGGCGCCAGAATTGATCCTTGCGGCACGCCGGCGTTAATTGAGTGGAAATGGAATGTACATCATCTACTTTTACTCTTATTTTCCTTGTCACTAAGATATGAAGAAATCAAAGGAACAAAAGACGTTAGTCCATAGCAAGGGAGTTTGGACAGCAGGGAACGGTGCCATACTCTGTCGAGAGCTTTAGAGATATCAAGAGCTACTGCATGAGTTTCTCCAAAAAAATCAATTGATTGATGGATGGTATGAGTTAAGAGATTGAGTATGTCAATGGTGGATCTTTCGTGGCGAGAACCATATTGTCTATCACTAATTAAGTTGTTGGATTCAAGATGTTTAACAATGTGCTTATAATTAAAGTTTCAAATACCTTACCAAGAGAAGATGTGACAGCTATTGGTCCGTAATCAGAGGGGTCAGACGAACTTCCTTTCTTCAGAATTGGGTGGATATTGGCTTCTTTCCATGAATTTGGGAATAAAGAAGTACGTATGCATAGTCTGAATAATTTAGCTAGGACAGAGGCAAGTTCAGCGGAACACTTTTTCAAAACAATTGGCGGAATTTTATCTGGGCCTGGAGCTTTGTTGGTAGGTCATTTGTAATGTTGCCATCTGAAGATTTTAGTGGGGGAATGGAAGATGACTTGTTAAAGTTATTATTGAAAGAATTAAGAGTTGACCAGAATATTCTATTGACATTAGGGTTGTTAAGTAGTTTTGATGCTTGCTTTTGAAGAAAGTTTGATTTAGATAGATTTAATACAGCTTTTGCATGATTTCTAGCAATTTTATATTGGGAGAGTGATTCAGATGTTTTTTATTTTAAGTAAGAGTTATATGCTAATGACTTTTGGGCTGTTGCTCTGGCACAGTTGCCATCAAACCATTTTGGAGAGTTCGATCTTTTAGTGAACTGTTGACTTGGTATGAATAAATCCATACCAGCTAGTATTATGTCACAAATGTGGGACTTTATCATTTATATACACTAAACGTGATTGGTGCCAGCACTGAACCCTGTGGAACTACGCTAGTCACTTCCCTCCATGATGAGTAATTTCCTCTTAGTACTGTCCTCATTTCTCTTTTTCTGAGAAAATCTTGCATCCAACAATACAGTTTGCCTCGGATTCCTCCTCAATGGTACAGTTCCCATAAAAGTCTTAGGTGCGGTACTCTGTCTTGAGATCTAAATAGATACCCACCAACCATCCTTCTCTTTTCTGTAATGTCTGTCACTCTGTCATAGTAGCTCAACAGTTTAGTAGCACATGATTTTCCTTTTCTGAAATCAAACTGTCTTTCTGTTATCGAATTGTGTTCTAGATGATTTACCCAAGCTTTTCTTATAAGCTTTTCTAATACCTTGCTTACAACACTGGTTAGTGATACTGGTCGGCAGTTGAGTTGATTTTGTCTATTCCCTTTCTTGAATAAGGGAACAATGTTTGCTTTCTTACAAATATCAGGTAGTTTACCTTGTCTCAAGGATTTCTTGAAAATTAAAGATAATGGTTTACTTAACTCTTTTGCACATTCATGTAGCACCCAACATGATATTTCATCAGGAGCATTTGCTTTTCCTTTGTCTACTTTACTTAACTCTTCCTGTATTTCTTTTTCTGATGTTTGTATATCTGGTAGTATGTGTGGGCATGCATGTTCCACATAATCCCTCTCAATTTTTTTTTCTTCTGTAAAAACAGATTAGAAATTCTTATTTAGTGCTTCACAAATATTCTTCTCTTGTGTATAGGTGATTTCCTCATCCGTAATGGATTAAATTTTATCTTTTACTTTGGTTTTGCTTCTGATGTAGCTGTAAAATAGCTTCGGTTGATCACTACTTTTATTTATGAGATCCTCCTCAAACTGTTTTTGGGCTTCCCTCCTTATTCTTGTATAATCGTTTCTTACCTGTTTATAGTTGTTATATGCCCTTTCACTATTGTGTCTTCTGTATCTATTCCACAACAAATCTCTTTTTTTCTTTTAATATTTTATATTCTGTATTGAACTATTTCCTTATTTTCTTTTCTGCTTCTTTGTGTTGTGGAATGTACTTCTGGACTCCTATTTCCTAAAGTTCACAAATTTTTTTATATATAGCATTTAAATCTTGTCCTCTAAGCTCCCTTTCCCAGTCAGTTTCTAAGAAGTACCTCTTTAGGTCATAATAGTTTCCCTTTTGATAATTTAGGCTCTTTTTGTAACTTTCATTTCTGTTAAATTTGTCATATGCAATCCTGAAGTTGCAATTTAGTACTGCATGGTCGCTTTTGCCAAATGGAAGGTGATATATTAAACTGTCAATATCGTTTTCTTGCCTAGTAAACATAAGATCTAACACTGAGGGTACATCGAGTTCTCTTTATCTGGTGCTTTCCCTTACATGTTGCATTAGGAAAAACTCCAGCACGAGATCCAGGAGCTTTTGGTCCCAACAGCTTTCTTGGCTTATTATATCTAGAGTATTGCAATTTATATTTGTATTAAAATCTCCAGTTAGTATGATTCTTTCCGACTTCTCTTCCATTTTATGTAGTAATGCTCTTAAACTCTAAAGTGTACTCTTTGCCAGATCCTCATATTCGCCTCTTTTCCATGTGTTTGATCTGGGTGACATGTACAAATTAGCTACAATTACTTTCCCTTCAGATGTGTGTGTGTGTGTGTGTGTGTGTGTGTGTGTGTGTGTGTGTGTGTGTGTGTGTGTGTGTACATATGTGAGAGAGAGAATATGTGAGAAAGTAAATATTCTAGCTCAGTTATTCTTCTGTTATTGTTCAACTACCTCACCAGAAATGTCGTAAGTTTACTCCATGGTGAAATTATGGTGATATGTGCGTGTAGAAACGCTCGCTCGCTCGTCACGCGCACACAAAGTGCTCTTTACTGCTATAGTGACAAATGACATGAGTTAAGTCGTAGCAGAGACTGTCGCATAAAACTGTGTGCCACATACGTCAAGATATTCTCTAACGGGGAGGAATTTGATTTCCGAAAGTAAATGAGGTGGGGTAGTGGTATTGGTCCAGGTAATGATGATGTACAAAGCATTGTTCTGTGTGGTCTGCACAATGTTGTAGTGGGAGTTAGGAGGGGGATCAGTTCCGCAGAGGCACAGGACATTTCTCAACCTATTACACTGTCTACTGAGTAGGGAGAATGCTTCTTTTTGTTGCCTAAACTCTGTCCCTGTAATTAGTTTGAGTGCACATTGATTCCGGGGGTGACAGAATGATAAATAGACAGATAGTTAGACAGACAGATAGATGGACAGTTAGATATGCAGACATGATACTTGATGTTGCACACATGGAATCTTTGACTAGCTGAAGGTGGGAATCTGTCCCTATGGCGCTAATCCGCGAGAGAAAAAATAAATGGGCAAAGAGAGATCAGTAGGTTTAAAAGTAAGTGAACAGGGGAAAACGAAGGGAACAAGGAAAACAGGGAGGATAAGTAGTTGGCCTGACTTTAATGATGATACCTACCGCTCTGAGAGTCAAAATAGATAATGCAATTATAAACCTTTATTACATAATGTGCATTTCTTTGAATATGTTTGATGAGAACTCTGCGTGGGAACTCATTTGTAAGATATAAAATCTGACGACATATACCGTATAAAACACTGTCAGCTGAATGACCTTGATAACCTTTGCACTGGGGTAGGACTAAGTGAGGAACATGAGCAATAAAGGGATTAAAGAATCAGGGTGCTGGAGTTGATGGCAGCAGTTAAAGTCGGAAAATTTTATGGAGGTAACCTGAAATTATTGTTGAGTTATAGCTTTTCCTGAAATTTGTTATTACCAGCCAAGCAAGATACAGAACGTGAATAAGATTTGTTAACTACTTGTCTGACAAGGCGTCTGCTCTGAGTGTTAAATATTTACCGAACACGAGGTTTGTCCAGTAAATAATCCCGATTTTTAAGTTAAGTGGATGTGTCCTGACCCAGTTGGGTCTGGTTTATTTACCCTGACCTAAGTAGCCTGAATGGACCAAACTTACCTCGACTGAACATGACAAAAAAGAATTAACCGAGTGGGGCATACTGGTAACCGGCCTGACTTGCCTAGAATAGTCATGAAGCTGCCTGAACTTAACGTTGGACTACTTTATTCTAAATTAGGTTGGTTTGACTGTTCTGACATTTATTTCGATACAAAATATACGTAATCAACGATCGTAATTATTACTAACTCGCTAGCTGTAGATCATCTTCTTATTCCTCAAAATCACCGCGCGTTTCTGTTTTCCCGACAGAAAATGTCAAGACTTGCAATAACAGTCTTCAAGTCCGACACACATCTATAAAGGTTTTCCACCTGTGCAATGGATAAGCATAAATATACTGTACCATCTAAATAACAGGACGCACCACACTGCTTCCTTATCACTCCCCATGACACTCGGGGTCTGCCAAAAATGTTAAACTTCACGCGCAACATTTCCGTGTTTCAGTTAGTAAATAGTCATCGCAAATATATGTGCTGCTGTCCATTACACATTTTATACAGAGCAAACGAATAGATATAAGTAAGCATTGTAGAAACCTTTACATCCTACTCTGCAGTGACCGCCACTGGTATGATATGAAAGATATACACAAATTAGGAAATGTTAAGATATATATAATCAATGGCTTAAAGCATACGTATACATATCGTAAGGTCAGGAATAATATTGTTTCCTTAAAATGAACAGATTTCCACTTACTTATGGGGGAGGCGGTGGCTGAATCGGTAGAGAGGCGGCCTGCAGTCCTAATGGACCCAGGATCGAATCCCGGCTGGGGCAGGGAACAGTTTAAGGATTTGAATTTCCTAAAAGGCAGACTTTCCTGATCTACCAGATGACCCGCCGACATGTCGTAAAAATACCCCCGCTAATACCAATACACCAGTCCTGTATGAGACAGCCCTAGCATGTATTCAATATGGACGGTGGGTGTTAGCGCCGAAGTGGTGACATGTGGAGGTGTAGGAGGACTACTGGGCCTTGGGATAGGTGACTGCCCCCAAGAAATAGGCCCTGAGCCTTTTCCCGGAGTCGGACACGTAAAAAAAAAAAAAAACTACCACCGTCACACACACACACACGCCACTTACAGTTATATCTGGTATATACATAATCATCGTCATCATCCGGAACTCTCTTCCACCCGTGAATGGATAGAATTAAAGAAAAATAATAATTATAATTATAAAAGGTGGGAGGAAGGAAAGCAGCTGTGCGTGACGCCAGCGATATGGCGAACTCTAGCTCTGCCCACCAAACTGTTTCACAAGACTTGCCCATGACAGGCGAAAATATTCGCCGACTCCTGATCAGATAATTAATGCCGGCTTATTTATTTTTGAAACAATCTTCCGTTGATCGCTAGATTAGCCATACTGCCGCATCATAGTCTTTTTGCACCCCTCCCCCCTCCGCAGTCCATAGGTTCAGACTATCATCATCATTACTTTGTTCATCACACCCTGTGTGTGTGTGTGTGTTTGTGTGTGTGTAGACAGATACACAGAATATAAATACAGATTGATGGATGGATAGACGGTAAAATCATAAAAAAAGGGAATCAAAAGAAAAATACCCATGAAAGTTGTGAGTGAAGACGCTAACTACAAAATAATGAGGGAAAAAACTAAAGAAACTAAGACTAAGCATTGGAACCTGTAGTAGGAAAGCTTACCTTGTTCCTGGTGGTGAAAATGGATGCTAGGGGAGAGGAACGACAGAAATTCCTTATCAATGAAAAAAAAAACGGCAGGAAATTTCCTAAAATGACACAATTCTGATAATCGACGAAAACAACACGAAGCAAAAAAAAAAAAAAAAAAATCGTTACCTGCCGCGACAAGTGGCAAATCTGTCTAACAGCAATAGAAAATGAAAATAATCCTCCCACTGAAGGTAAATAAGGTACAAAAAAATCCCTTGTGGAAGAAATTCCCTGTCTGAGGACAGTGACGAAAAATTCTGCAAGTGTAAGGAAAACAAGAAAATTCCTTATGAGGGGAATAGAGGCAGAAATATTCGAAAGGCGACAGAAAATTTCCTACTTGCAGGGAAAATAGTTACAATGTCCATCTTGTGAGGAGTTTTGCAAACAGTTTCCTGAAAGAGTACCAAATATTCTACACTTGGAAAAAATGAACATTTATCAGTGGGAGAAAAACTTCCCTAAAGTGTCATAAATTCCCAAACTTCAGAAAACCCGACCTACAAACGAATACGACGGCAAATTTCTATAGGGAAGGAGAATGCCATACCCGTAGGAAAAAAGGACAGATTTCTCTTGTAATAACGATTTCATAAATAAATAAAAGATATAATTTCCCTAACTGCATGGAAGAAGGCAAAAATCCCTATCTGCAGGGAGGAAAAGATATATATTTCCTAGCCTAACGGAGGAAAGTGGAAAAAATTCCGACCAGATGGGAGAGAAGGTTAAGATTTCTCAAAGATTGGCAAAGAATTCATAACCCTGAGGTTAAAAACAAAAATATCAACCGGTGTGGGAAAAAAAAAAAAAGTATATTCCCTCGTGGCAGAGGGACGAGAATAGAAATCCCTGCTTATATGTGGATGAAACACAGAAGATACCCTAAATCAGAGGAAATTCACTTCTGCGTAAAAGGTAAAAAAAATCCCTGCATGTAGGGAAAGAAAGCAAAGATTTCCCTGCTTCGGCCCGGCAGCTTCAGTTTGAGGAGAGGAGACAACCCCCCCCCCCCATCTCTCTCTCTCTCTCTCTCTCTCTCTCTGGGGAAATTTGAGGTGGTAGCTTAATAATGGGTTCAATGTGCTACAATTGCAACCAGGAGAGAGAGAGAGAGAGAGAGAGAGAGAGAGAGAGAGAGAGAGAGAGAGACCTTATTTCTTACATATTTAACCCTCAAATATTGTGTCATACTAGGAAAGAAATGAGAATTGGAAAACCAATGATAGTGTAGAGAGGTAGAGCGGGAGGGTAGAAGGGAAAGTTAAGCAAGAGACGAGTATTAGTTACTTTTTTACAGCAGAAAAGAAGGAAAGTAAGGCTCATATCTTCCAAGTTTTGTCCTTATAGTTGAGAAATTTACAATTATGAAAGGCAAATTTAACAGCCTCTCAGTTTTATCCTTTCACTTCTTTATAAAGAAAGAAAAAAAAACAGTGTCACAGGCAGTGGGAAAGAGACACTAATTAGTAAGGGAGTTAAAGAGCTGTGCAGCAGGGTGGCCCCCCCCCAAAAAAAAACAAAGTAGAAACTGTTCACTTCCACAAGGCTATATGTGTTCCTTATCATCATTGAAGGCACTATGTGAAAATTTGATGAAACCCACAAGTTTTAGAAGTCACTCCCGATGCCATAATTCCGAAAATATGAACATTGACGGATTTTCAACTAAAAACGAAATACGTATTTTCAACGTTTCCCAAACATAGACATTCTTTATTTGAGTACCAAAGGAACACACTTAAAACATTAAGTTAGGAATAATGCATCACTTTGTCTTCATCAAAGCAACTTTCGTTGGAACTGGGATTCTTTTCCCGTGGTCAGCAACGATCTGTAGTATGTACTGCTTTTGAGTCTCGTTTCTTGTCAGGACATCGCTTTACGACTGGATGAGAGCTACACTTCTCTCGGCACAGTCGTTGACAACCTTCAAATATTTGCAATTGGCCAGAAGCGATGTATACCTGGATTCTGTCAGCCAAAGTTTGAGTGATTTCACCATGAACACCCTAACATCATCTTGTCCTGTCACAGAGAGTCGTTGAAGAACTTCAATGAACGTCTAGTGATGTAAGTTACCAGTGAAGCACGGTGGTCGAACACATCACCATTGAAACGTCTTGCCAGTTTCCGAGAAGGACAGTCAAGGGTTTCCACCACAGCTGCTTTAGTGTTGTCGACAACACGATGATCAAAAAAGGCGAGCAGCACCAGATGCTCAAAGAAGTACCACAAATGGCAGAGCAGAGAAATCAACTTCCTGTCATTGAAGGGGGGCTTCTTGGGATGCGGTGACTCACGCCAATAGTGTGTGTATATGAGCGAGACAAACAGACTTTCTCTAGTGACTTCAGCTCTCTCACTATCAGGTTCATTTGCTTCCTGAATAGAAAAATCTTTAGCAAATATATTGCTTTTGCCATTCAGAGGCATTGTGGCACCTGGAGCATGAATTGTGCTTACCACCTGAAGAATCTCTCAATAACATATAAGAGAGCTGTAGTAACTCTCTATAATCATCTCTTGGGAGCTGGCTGTTCATGGCATCAGTGCAGAACAAAATCATTTCTTTGTGTAGACCAATTTTAGCTATACCTGGCCAAAGTTTTTGGATGTGCTTTATTCCCCCTTCAGGTCCACTGCTTGGCCCTAGAGAAACATTGAAGACAGCAGACAGCATCAACTCGGACACATGATGATGGCACGCGATCCAGATGAGCTCTTTGTCCAAAGCTTTTTTGATTAGACCACATGCTTCCATCTTCAGGCATGTGTTAGCTGCTGTTGTATCAAAAACAAGCCCCTGAATCATTGGTTTTAGATTCCATTCATCAAATGTTCTGATGCACGTGTTGCACTGTGCTTTCCCAGTGCTGTGGTTTATCTTGGGAACCCCGAGACGTTGCTCTCTCTCACTGCCAGTCACCAAAACGGCAACTCGGTCCACTGCGGGTTTACTGTTTCCAGCAATATCTGGGAACAATTTTCCATCCTAGTGTAGAAGTGGAAAGTCTGGTGTGAAAGCAGCCTGTCAATCAGTTGCTTCTTCTTCTTCACGGGTAGTAGCTCGTGCTCGCTGTATAGTATTTCGAGACAGTACTACAGACTCCAGGTTATGATAGTGACCACAACGAACATGTCTGAACAATTAGGAAGTTTGACACGATCAAGCATGGCAGCTACTTCCTTAGTTACAATGATTTTCTTAGCTTTACCTTGCTGTCTAATTTGTTTGGACATCGATGGCCCTTGAAATTCATCCTCAGACTCCGCTGATGAGGAAGCACTACAGCCTTCATTGTCAAAAGAACTGGATGGTAATGTCTTTTCCATCTGCTGTGCAATGAGCTTGCATTTTTCTTTCGAGTGTTGGCTTGATCACTTCCATGCCGCTTACAAGCATCCTTGTTTTCCAAGGTTCTGTCCACCCCGGACATACTCCTGCTGAAGGGATTCTGTTGCTGTAATCGCAGGAACTGCTTATATTCTTCATTTGTCATAGTGAGCAGAGCGTCCTTTCGAGAAATATCAAACAGCTTTGTGAGTTTTTTCTTGAAGTTTTGCACTTTCATCCAGTACCCTGGCTTTGGTAACGATCTGTTGTTCTTCAATACACAGTTCCCTTTGTGAAGATTCTGGAGCCTGCCAATACACGAGTCTACCCTTTAGGTCTTATCCCAGATCACCATTACCTTCTCAATGGTACTCTTAGTGCTGTGACTGATTGTAAGACCATTCTGATGGTGAAACATGAAGTTCCTGAGGACATCGCATTAGTTGGCAGGCAAGCACCCAATATATCTTTTTTAGGCATGCTCAGAAACCATACTTTTGGACTGCTTCTTATCAAAGGCATGACCTGTGAATGGAACACACTGATGAGGAAGGCTTTATTATAACTCTCGATAATAATACTCATCAGAACATTATTTTGATATATTAGCTGTTCCTCCATCACTTCTCCCCTCTGACTTCCTCATGGCTGACCTTAATATTTCTTCAGCTGATGTATTTTCTGCCATCGCTGTCCTCAATACTAACAAGGCATATGGGCCTGATGGAGTCCCTCCTGTTGTTCTCAAGGACTCCTTCCGTGCTTACACCCTGCCTAGGCAAACTCTTTCGCCTTTGTCTGTCAACTTGTACTTTTACTTCTTGCTGTAAGTTTGCTCTCATTCAGCCAGTCCCAAAGAAGGGTGACCATTCCCAACCCTCCAACTATCGTCCTGTATTTCAAAAGTTTTTGAGTCAATTCTGAATAGAAATATTTTAAGGCATCTTTCCTATCACAACCTTGTTTCTGATCGTCAGTACGAGTTCCGACAGGGACGCTCCACTGGCGATCTTCTCACCTACCTTTCAGACTCCTGGTCATCCTCTTTTCGGGACTTTGGCGAAAGCTTTGCTATTGCACTTGACATCTCAAAGGCTTTCGATCGAGTCTGGCATAAATCTTTAATTTCCAAACTGCCCTCTTACGGTTTCTATCCTTCCATCTGTGTCTTCGTCGCTAGCTTCCTTTCTGGTCGTTCTATAGCCGCTGTTGTAGACGGCCACCGTTCTTCTCCTAGATCTATCAACAGTGGTGTTCCTCAGGGCTCTGTCCTATCACCAACTCTATTCCTTTTATTCACCAATAACCTTCTAAGCTGTACATCTAACCCTATCCACTCATACGCTGATGACTCCACCCTTCACCTTTCCATTTAGTTCCCACAATGCCCATCTCGGCAGTTACTTCAACAAACAAGGGATGAGGCTATGGCACACCTAATGTCTGATTTGGCTCGTATCTCTGACTGGGGTAAAAATAATCTGGTTGTTTTTAATGCATCTAAGACTTAGTTCTTACACCTATCAACCCGACAAAATCTTTCACAGGTATACCCACTAATGTTTAATAATATTTAGCTTAATCCTGGATCATCCTTGAACATGCTTGGGGTTTCATTTACTCGGGATTTATCTAGAAAAGATCATATTACATCTCTTGTAAAATCTGCTTCCAAGAGATTGGGTGTGCTAAGCCGACTCCGTTCTTTTTTTACCCCTGCTCAATTGTTGACTCTATACATGGGTTTTATCCGCCCCTGTGTGGAGTACAACTCTCATGTGTGGGAAGGCTTCCCACATACAGCTCTTCTCAATAGAGTGGAGTCAAAGGCTTTTCGTCTCATTAACTCTCCTCCTCTTACTGACTCCCTTCAACCTCTGTCTCTTTGCCACACTGTTGCATCTTTATCTCTTTTCTATCCCTACTTTGATGGTCACTGCTCCTCTGAACTGTCTGCATGGATTCCTCCACCTTTACGACGGGTGCGTAACACCCGTCTAGCAGCAAACTCTGATCTCTTTTCTGTCCAACTCTCTCCCAGTCCTTCATTTATGCAACAGGTCAACTCTGGAACTGTCTCCCTCTGTCTGTATTTCCCGCTGCCAATGATCTCCAGTCTTTCAAACGCAGTGTGTCCAGGCATCTCGAAATGAATGGATGTTGAATTTGGCTCTCTATCGTATTTAGTGTTTTCTTGGAGGGAACTGTTATTGCAGGCTCATGGCCCTTGGTTCCTTCTTCCTCGCATAAAACAAAAATTCACTTTGCATATCTGGATACTTATGATCATACGCTGGATACAGTGATTATCAAGCATTAATATTATCAAAGTAACTTTTTGATAAGTGTCATTATTGGTAGTTACAACAATGATATAAATTTTACTTGCCAGATCCGAGTAATTCACTGCTCGATGTTACGACACGCAAGTCATAAGGAACACACCGATGTACGTCCTATTGTGTGGAGAAATAGTTATCCAGTGAGTGAGTGACTGACCACTGAGTCATTAACGAGCAACCTAGTGCGTGCTGCGGCGTGGATGTGGTGCTTTTCCGGCTGCGCAGGTGTTTCCAACAGATGACTGGGGTACGCAGCAGAGATTGGTGTATGTTTCAATAAGTACGTCTACCGACTACTGCTCAACCTTTATTCAATGTTTAGTTCAATACTTGTCACAGTTTTAGGATAGTTACAGGCAGTTACAAGCCATATATTCGCTAGACGAGACATTTATGATCAAACATATTATCAGGATCACATAGTTTTCCTACAGGGAGTGCCTTCTAAATATGAGCCGATTATCTTGATTTTTTGTATGAAAGCTCCTTAAATGATATGGAACAGAAGTAGCCTTGTGGAAAATAATATTTTTTTAAAAATAGGTCCATTTTTGGGCCACCCTACTGAGCAGTTTCATATGTATTAATGAGGGTAATTGTTCAGCATTGCATTAGATTAGGGAGTTCGACAAAAAGTTAAAAATTGGCGTATACGACAGTGAGTGTACCAGTTCACACTTCCATATGAGTTTAATTTGAGAATCACCGTCTAGAAAGACAGTGCGTGCTCGCAATAATGAGAATGCAAGCAGAGTGCAGAACAGTGACCACAAGGAGAGAGAGAGAGAGAGAGAGAGAGAGAGAGAGAGAGAGAGAGAGAGAGAGGGCATTACTAGGATTAACAAGGAAAAGTTGGTATCTCAAAAAACCTTGCTGTCCATACCGAGGAGATACTTCGTATTTGCCTGGAAATGCATATCCAATACACACGCCGGCTTGTGCGTATGAAAGATTCTATCGAAAACTTTTTTTTAACTGTGCTCGACCAGTGGTGTTAACAACATGCATATGGAGTGTCTTCTAGGTAGCGCACATCATGTTCAGTATATGAGAAAGTTTTAACCTATGCTGATGTTTAACCTTTTTCATTTCTAGCATCCAGCTATAGTTACAGTACTTGTTGAATTGACTTCCTGAGACTGAACAACTTTTTCTGGTCAAAACTGTCAAACCCATTCAATATTCTAAACACTGCAATGAGCTGACATCGTATTCTACGAGTTTATAAGGAAAACAGTCCTAGAGCAATCAGGCTGTCCTGATAACTCAGTCTCCTGATGTATGAAATAAGTTTTGTAGCCGTTTGAACGCCTCCAAGTCGATTCCTGCTTTTCGCAAGTGTAGGTGACCAGAACTGCACAGCATTTTCCAGGAGGAACCATATTAAGGAACTGCATAGTATAGGAACAGTCTCTTCAGTCCTTTCAAGAAACTATCTCTGGAATTAGCTTACTAATTTGGGGGCTCTTTCACTGCTTCGATGCAGTGTTTTGAAAAATTTTATATAAGCACCGATCAGTATACGTAAACCCCTTTCTAAATCAGTCATCCTCAGAGTTCTTCCCGAGAGAGAATACTCTGACCAGGATTGACAAGGCCAGTGCATTTTTCCAGGTTAAATGACATTTGCCATGGTTCAGATCATTCCCCCAGCCTACACAAGACTGTTTAGGGATCCTCATTTCCTTCAAGAGTAGTCACATATACTCCAAATTTGAGGTCTTTGCAAACTTTGAGATTACAGTTAACAGACCAACTTATATATCGTTGATATAAATGATGAACAGGAGTGGACCAAGGACTGATATTGGAGGAACTCCAGAAGTTACTGAAACCCAACCCAAAGAAATTATGATGATCGCTACTCTTTGTTTCATATCCGTTAGCTTATCCAGAAATATGGAGAGAGAGAGAGAGAGAGAGAGAGAGAGAGAGAGAGAGAGAGAGAGAGAGAGACAGAGACAGAGACAGAGACAGACAGACAGACAGACATACAGAGATGCGGTGAACAGAGGGAGTCTGAAGGGAGTCAGTGAGAGGCAGATAGTTAACGAGAGGAAAATCATTTGACTTCGCCCTGCACAGATATGCAGTATGTGATCAACCCAATTCCCTAACACACACACACACACACATACACACACACACACATACACACACACACACACACACACACACACACACACACACATAGACTGGTGGAGAAACGCATGTGGATTCGTTCTTAATGTCATCCCTGAGGACCGGGTAACCGGTAAATAATTAATTATATCATTTCAGTCAAAGTCTATAACGTAACTGAACTCGGTTTCAAATCTTCTGTAAAATGGTATGTCCCTTCAGTTTGGAGATGTCTTATCCATTTCATTTTTGCTAATTCCAGATACTTATATTGAACTTAGGAATAACTTTTCCGAACTGGAAAGGTCAAATACAAATACGAGTATAGTCTGAGCGTTGTGCTTCAGTACGAAAGGAACTCACTATCTAAAAAAAAAAAAAAAAAAAAAAATGGTTGTGAAAATACACGACTATCAAATGACGAGATTAAAACACTGAACACTGCATTATTTGCAGAATGAAATATTAAACTCTGTCTGTCTGTCTCTGTCTGTCTGTCTGTCTGTCTGTCTCTAACAGATGAAAACTAATAGCATCTCATTTTCGCTCAAGAGACCCTAGGGAAGTTAAGAGGGGGAGCTAATTTAAAGCCAACTCTCTTTTGGGGTGGATAAAAGTAAATAAATGGAAGACCTGGAAATATGCTCTATGTTTTAGTAGACATAACACATGATGCATAAAATGGTGTAATAATAATAGTAGTCATAATAATGAAAATAATAATAATAATAATAATAATAATAATCTATCTATCTATCTATTGCCAGACGCCTCAATCCCGTTTGGGGTGGCCACAAACAAATCGCCTCCAAGTCGCCCTGTCCCACGCCATTTCTCTGCCCTGCTCCCAACTCACACCCCCCTCTCTCATATACCTCTCCACCTCATCCCTCCATCTCATCCTCGGCCTCCCCCTCCCTCTTCCCCCTTCCACCTCACTCACATACACTCTCTTCGTCAGTCTTTCACCCTCCATCCTCTCCACATGGCCAAACCACCTCAGTGTGTTCCTCATAACGCTTCCTATCACATCCACATCCACACCACAACGCTCCTTTATATCCTCATTCGTCAGCCTGTCTCTCCACGTGACTCCACAGGCTCCTCTCAAATAACTCATTTCCACTGCTCTCACTCTTGACTTGTGTCCTTCCAACAATGTCCAAGCTTCACTTCCGTACGTTAGAGTTGGTATAACAATACTGTCATGTAGTAACTTTTTCACTTTTATGCTCACTTCCCTGTTTCTTATCACTGCTTTCAAAGAACCAGCAACCTTTCTTCCCTGCTGTACCCTTTCAAGCACTTCACCCTCCAAACCTCCATCCTTACTTATCACACTACCCAAGTACTTAAACGTACTCACATTTTCCAATTCCTCACCATCCAACCTCGCTGTACATTCACTAACTTCACCTCTCTCAAAGACCATCACTTTACTCTTCCCTACATTCACCTTTAGATTCCGTTTCTTACACACTCTCCCAAACTCATCCACCAAGCCTTGCAGCTCCCCTTCGTCTTCGCTCAACAACACAGTATCATCTGCAAACAACAGTACAGGGAGTTTCCAAACACTATCCTCTCTCACCAGGGCCACTCCAACATCCACTACCCTACATTGTACCTCTTTTATTACCCCATCCATGTACAGATTGAACAACCATGGAGACATGACACATCCCTGCTTCAAACCAACTTTCAAAGAGAAAAATTCACTTAGTTCATCATCCACACGCACTGCAGCCTTCGCACCATCGTACATACTCTTCACAGCATTCAGCAACTTCCCATCTACTCCATATATTCTTAAGACTTTCCACAATCCTTGTCTATCCACCCTGTCATATTCTTTCTCCAAATCCATGAAAGCCGCATACAACTTCTTTCCCTTCTCTAGAAACTTTTCCACTAAAGATCTAAGAATGAATATCTGATCTACACAACCTCTTCCCTTCCTAAAGCCTCCCTGTTCTTCTCCAACTAATTTCTCTGTTCTTTCTCTAACTCTGTCTATAAGTATCCTACCATACACTTTTCCTATTATACTAAGAAGACAAATGCCCCTATGATTACCACACACTTCTTTTTCCCCTTTTCCTTTGTACAAGGGAATAATTATACCTGACTTCCAATCCTCCGGGACTCTACCTTCCTCCCAGGCCAATCTGCACATCTTCCACATCCATTCTATTACTATCTCTCCCCCATGCTTCAGCATTTCACCACACACTCCATCAATTCCTGGGGCTTTCTCCAATTTAACTTTCTTCATTGCTTCCACAACTTCTATCCTACTGATTTCTTCATGTCTTCTCAATTCCCTCCTTCTCCCAGCCATTCCCCAGCCACTTATACTCGCATTACTTCCATCCTCTACGTTCAACAATTCCTTAAAGTGTTCTCTCCATCTGCTCACTTTTTCTCCCTTCTCCACTAGTAATCTACCATTTTTATCTTTCACTCCCCTGCTAACTTCACTTCCACCCTGTCTTACTCTTTTCACTTCTCTCCAGAACATTTTCTTACAGTCCCTCCACTTTACACTCAAATTCCTTCCAAATTCCTCATCCACTCTCTTCTTACTCTCTCTTACTAATCTTTTCACCTCTCTCTTTCTTTCCACATATAACTCTCTCTTCCGCCTCTCAACTTCTTCCACGCCCCTATTTCTCATCCATTCATTGTATGCTTTCTTCTTATGTGCCACAGCCTGTTTCACCTCTTCAGTCCACCACGCTGTTCCTTGCACCCCCCTCCGTCTTCTCTTCCTTCCACACACCACATCACATGCTGCACATATTTCTTCTGTAAATATCTTACACACACCTTCCACGTCTCCCATCTGCTCCAATTCATATTTGCCCAATCGTTTCTCCACTTCTCTCTTATACTCTGCCTTTTTCTCATCCTCTTGTAACCTTTCCACTGTCCTTCCTCTCGTCTTTCCCTTCTTCTATTCCTCCATCTTACTTGCATTCTAATTCTGGCCACCACCAAGTAGTTGTCAGAAAGACCACTCCCCCAACCTCTATACACTCTTGCATCCTTTACACATCTTCGCATCCTTTCATCCACACACACATAATCAATCATTGCCTTCCTTTCATTCAATAATAGTAATAATAATAACACTAATAATAATAATAATAATACCGGTAATAGTCTGTCTCTATGCCTTTTGCCAGGTGCCTTAATGCTGCAAGGGATGGCCACAAACAAATCGCCTCCATGTCTCCCTGTCCCCCGCCATTGCACTGCCCTCTTCCAGTGTCACACACCCCTCTCTAATGTACCTCTCCACTCCATCCCTCCATTTCATCCTCGGCCTCCCCATCCCTCTCCCCTCCTCCACCTAACTTAAACACACTCCTTTAGTTAGTCTCTCGCAATCCATCCCCTCCGCATGGCCAAACCACCTCAGTGTATTTCTCCTAACGTTTTCTATCACATCCACATCTACATCACAATAACCAAAGATGTTGAAAGATTCTGCGGTTTCCTTTCATTGTCAAGAAAATAATCCCCATACCTAAGATCTGCCTTTGAATGACCATCATAAAATACTGTATGCTTCTGCAATCACCTTTCCTTGCCACAAAACTTATGTTAATTTTCGTCTTGTAAGTAAGATCTATTTGAACTGGAAGTTAGAGACATGGGAAGATTAGACACCCACCTTTCCTTGTCAACATAGTATCTTCTGGTAAATTTCCTATAACGAAGTTTCTAAAAAAAAAAAAATAAGAAGAAGATGAAATCCCACTAAATTACAATGTCAGGAGCCACTAATATTTGTCTCAAACCCCACACATCAAAAACACATATGATTACCACCAATATACCACTTTCAAACCACACATCTGCGTCACCACACAGCAAAAACAAGATAGCATTACTACTCACATACACTACAGCCACTACATACTACGACCTCCACACACACCATCACCATCAAAACAACACATTATCACATCACATAAAAAATACGAATCATTACCACCACCCCAGCAGAGGGAAACTACACCTCATCACCATGATGTACCAAAAGCACAAATCATTACCACCATTGCACTAGCTAAACCCACATAAAATGGTTATTACACACCATAAAGGCACGATCCCTATCCCCATTCATCATCACCATCACACACCAAAAGTACAGTTCATTACGACCATTAACTCACATCAAAACTATACATTTCAATACATACACCTGTATTACTTCCATAAACCACCATTACATAAGACACAGAACCATTAACCACCGTCACCATGCATATTACCACAAAACGCCACACAGCCAGGCAACGAACTGACATAACCAGTACGAAGATGAAAAAAAAATAAAACGCAGCTACTGCTTCGAACAATCACATTCATATACAAAATCAGGCAAATGCATACCCCATCTAAATATCTAGAATCAGTGAAACCCACGTGTACATGAATGTATATGAAGCTGGGTCTCAAATTAATGCTGATGCATATGCACGCACACAAACGTAATCCAGCTCCACATGCTCACAATTACACACCCACACACACACACACACACACACAGGCCACCACATGCACATAACGTAAGCACGGGAAACAGTGGTGATGAACAGCCATCCACGGCGAGCAGTCCTCATAAAGTAGCCTAATGACTGCCAAACCCTCACTACTTAGTCCACGCGGTTATCCCCCCGCCCACCCGACACACACACAACAGAAAACCGTCACTAATAATCATCATAAGCACGGCACGGTCACAAAACAAACATCATCACAACAGGCTTCCTGCAACCAATCTCACCACTTCCACCACACCATCACTAACACCACCACTCCCAAAAACCTCGACAGCCATCCAAGGGTGACCCCAAAATTTGATCTTGTATTCTCATTGGTTACAAAGTCTCTACGGCACCCCTTCCTTTCCTGTAAATTTCTCTATATGGACGCTAATGATCTCTTGGATGTAATTTATGCGAACTCTGGTTATATTGAAGATACAGATAGCATACAAGAGAATAACAGTTCGTATTAGGCAAAATAGGAGTTACGGAGGGGTATTACATGGTATTTAATGTCTATACATAGAATTTTCTCAGTCGTTTACCCTGTTTGTCTTTAACCACTTAACTCGGATGGTGTTTTTTTTTTTTTTCTTCTTATTATCAGACAATTTTATATCTTGTAAGAAACTTTTCTAGCTGGAGCAATTACAGACGGCCTTTATTAACCCATTCAGTGTTTTTTTTTTTTTTTCTAAGCTAATGTAATCGTCAGGTGGTAGGATGAAATATAAACTACGTTCTCCTAATGAAGGAATTCAGTGATTGGTTCATATCTTCGAAATCCTAGCAAGTCATGTACTGGACTTTTTTTTTTTTTTTCATATTCTTATGTTGTAACACCAGTGATTTAATGAAACTCACATGAGACCTCTCGTGGTGATGAGGTTGTAAACAATCTCCTTTATCTGCTGCTCTATGAGAGGATTATCTTAGCTTTTTCAGTCTGCTGATGCTTTTTTTTTTTCATTTTCCAGTGAAAATTTTTTAGTATTAAGATTTTTTTTTTAATCTATGCTAGTTGCTACGACCTCACGCTTCTATATTTCTCAGCTGAATGGCCCCAAAATTTCGCTATACGTACCTGGACCTGGTATCAAGAGACATCTTTCCCAAATTTATAATCCAGGATTTCAGTGTTTTTTATTGGAGTTATGAATGGAAAAGTTGGGAAGCGGAAGGTGGTTAAAGTAGCTGGTGAGTGGGGTGTGGCTGCAGAAGTGAATGGGAATGGTAATGTTCTGGTGGACATTCGTGCAGGGGGGGGGGGAAAATAGGTGACGGTCAATACCCTTTTTAGGCACAAAATGATCCACAGGTATACGTTGCGAATGATGAAAAGGGGCGATTAGTGAACTGAATGAACAGAAGGCAATGACTGATTATGCATGTGTGGATTAGAGAATAAGAACTTATGTGTTGGATGTGAGAGCTTACAGAGGCTAGGGATTTGAACTCTCTGACCACCTCTTAATAGTGGTGCGAGTCAAGGTGCAAACTGATGAGGGCAGAAATGTTGCAGGAGAATGAAAAAAAAAAAAAGTCAGAATATTAGAGAAGTGGAAGAAGCGAGTGGGTATATATGATATGGGGCAGATGGGGGAAGTGAAAGGAGCGTGCTAGGAATTCACAGAAGAAATGTGCGTAGCATGTGAGGTGGTGTGTGGTGTGAAGACAAAAGGGGGTGCATGGAACCGTATGGTGAATGAAGAAGTGAGACATGCTGTGGCACAAAAGAAGAAAGCATATACTGAGTAGATGGGAAGCCAAGGCATGAAGGAAATTGAGAAACGGAGTGAAGAGATATATACAGAAAAGAATCTATTCACTACCAGACGCCTTAATCCCGTAAGGGGTGGCCACAAACAAATCGCCTCCATGTCGCCCTGTCCCACGCCATTTCACTGCCGTGCTCCCAGCCCACACACTCCTCTCTCCTATACCTCTCCACTCCATCCCTCCATCTCATCCTTGGCCTCCCCCTACCCCTCCATCCCTCAACCTCATTCACATACACTCTCCTCGTCAGTCTCTCGCTCTCCATCCTCTCCACATGGTCAAACCACCTCAATGTGTTTCTCCATACTCTTCCAATCACATCCACATCCACACCACAACGCTACTTCACTTCCTCATTTGTCAGTCTGTCTCTCCATGTGACTCCATATTCTCCTCTCAAATAATTCATTTCCACTGCTCTCACTCTTGATTTCTGTCCCTCCAACAAGGTCCAAGTTCACTTCCATACGTTAGAGTTGGTATCACAATACTATCATGTAGTATCTTTTTCACTTCCATGTTCACTTCCCTGTTTCTTATCACTGCTTTCAAGGAACCAGTAACCTTTCTTCCTTGTCGTACCCTTTCAAGCACTTCACCCTCAAAACTTCCATCCTTACTCATCACACTACCCACATACATTCACTGACTTCGGGGTTTCGAAGGAATTTGAGTGTAAAGTAAAGGTAATGTAAGAAAATAATCTGTTAGGAGGTTTACAGAGTAATGCGTAGTGATATTGAAAGAGCAAGGGAGTTAAAGATAAGAATAAAAATGCAGATTGCTGGTGAAGAAACGAGAAAAATAAATGGATGGAAAACACACTTTATAGAATTATTAAACATAAAGAATGGAAGCAACGTTAGTATAAGTAGTTTGGAAATAGCTGGGAGAAGGAGGGCGATGAGAATGGAGAAAGAGATCAGTAGGATGGAGAATGAATGGGAGAAGGAAGGAGATGAGAAAGGAGAAAGAGATCAGTAGGACGGAAGTAGTGGAATCAATGTGTCAGAGGGTTTTTATGGTATATGCAGTATTAAAGAAAAATTAGTCAATAATATTGAGAACAGGACAATGAATTGTCTTGTTAAAATCAAGCAATGATTATTTTATGCCGGCTTACTTCGCCGATTCTCTAAGAACGAGAATTTATAAACATTCTCAACAGTACACACCAGATACTAATTATTCAACCGTGCTGTTTTTTAGTACTGTTGGCCTCTGGAGAAAGTGACTCCACCCCTGACCATCAATAATGCTGTTAATGAACAGATTCTTGCTGGTGCAATTAACTCCTACATGGCACAACGGATTTAAGTTTAATACAAAAGGACTGGCCTAAGTACCAGTTATGAATAGTAAAGCTTTTATGCAAACTAGGAGCTATAAGTGAAATAAGCTTAATGGAGAAATAAAACACAAGTTTACATTACATTAAGCTCAAAGAAAAAGATCCGTTAAATTTATTGATTACAATAAAATAAATTTACGTTGCATGTTTCAAAATGAATCCAAAATAAGGAGATCACACTCACACGCTCACTCAAAAGCTAACTCTTAAACCTAGGAAAAAACAAAAAGAAATACTGGTCTGAAAAGTGGACTAAGCAGATGACTGGGCGTCATTACTGAGGAAGGACACTGCACACGGTGAGCCTCTCGCCAATCATGCTAGGTGGGAATTCAACGGCGGCGGCGGGAACTAGGTGTCGTTGCTGAGGAAGGACGCTACCACACACACTACCTGCTTCCACGGCGCTCAAATCTTGACTGATTCAAATGTGGGAGAGAGGCGAGTGTCGTGGCCACATTTGCTAACGGCCAATGAGTGTGAGCGATACACACCCACCATATCACTCAGGCGGAGGTTAATGTCGCACACAAAGACGATCACTTATGAAACAGTGAAAAATATCCTGAAAAACACTCCCGATTGCGTGAATACGTGGCGGTTAAACTGAGTGATAAATACTGGGATTCCACTAGAATTCGCAGTTTCCCACCAAAGTTAATGTCACGAGTTTATTCAAATACTTAATCACGCCAACTCATGACATTATGCCCCATCAAAAATGAAATTTTTTTCTCAGGAAAAAAATTTCAATATAAATACATATAAATCCTAACTCAGTCACACAAGATTCACACTGTGGTGTGTGTGTGTTATCCTGCTACAGGAGAAAGTCACAGTCGCCACTGAGCGAAAAAAAAAAAAAAAAAATCGTATTTACGTTAATAGAAGCAAGCTTGAGGGAAAAACTCTGTGACGACGGTGAAAAATTCTGTACTCAGGTCAAACTGAGCGAAAAGTTCGCTACATTTACATTAACAACTAATTGTTATGAAGCATGATGTATGTAATACACGGTGTAGGTGTGACAGTTGTGGTGTAACTGTACCTACGTGTAAAATTACATAATGCAAATTTATATTAAATAATGACGACGAGGCAGAAGAGAAGGGGCGGCAGCATGCGACAGGGACGACCAGCTGATCTGCATGACAATGCTGCACCCACCAGCTGCACCTGCGCAAGGAATCAAGTTGGAGCATCAAAAGTGTAATTTTTCTCTCTGTGCCTAGCAATCAGTACTATGTCATTATTAACCAGGAAACGTAGTCTTAGGATTTACAAATCTCTCAGGACCCTTGTAGTTTACTGGTTAAGCTAACTTATTAACCAGGAAACGTGTCAGTTCTTGAATTGCTCAAATCTCTTAGAACGGGCAGTTTACTGGTTAACCTAACATTATTAACCAGGAAACGTGTCAGTTCTTGAATTGCTCAAATCTCTTAGAACGGGCAGTTTACTGATTAACCTAACTCTACACTTAGGACTAATTACAGGAAGCTGAGAATCCCTATGCAATCTCGGGCAGGTCACGTTTTAACACCCACCGTGGGTGTGAACACTCATGTGGATATTGTACATTCTCCGGGAATCCTGAGAGAGGCCCACAGCTCAAGATGTTCCACAAGGTAATTCATACACAGCCTCGGACTGTCTCTGCGGGGTTCTCAAACTTTCCCCTTAACTTACGGTACATATATATGTATAGACCCTTGACATACTGTGTCCTGTGGGGCCAACGGGTGAGACGTCAGGTCTACACTTTTAACTGGGAACCAGGCTGGTCCTTGGATTACTCAAATCTCTGAGAACGCCTATCTTACGGAACCCAGCATACAACAGTTGCCCGTGTTAGTCAGCAGTTAGCAGGCGAGACATCTACTTCACCACTGCCCTGTCTCTCAACTGACTCAGACATTATGGGTGTGGTTTCAAACGGCACAAGAAGGGCATGTCCCTGATTAGTGGTACTTTGACACACACTGCAGGAACGCACAAAGCTGTCCATCTCTCGTACCATCCCTGGCCAGAAAAAGTCAACTCTGATACGGCCCTGGGTTTTCCTTTTGCCCAGGTGACCTCCTGAGGTTGAACAATGACCCCATTCTAACACTGCTAGATGGCACTTGGTGGGAACGACAAACCGCAGTCGAACCTCGCCCTCATGGGTGTTCGTGACTCATGGTACAGCTGTCCTTGTTTGCGAAGGAACTTGGCTTGACCTCCCCGTGAATCCTTTATCACTCTACCCTTTTGTTTCTTTCACACGGCAGCAAGCGTTGGGTCAGAATGTTGTTCTTGAACAACAGCTTGGCTACACATCAGATCTTGCGGCGATTCAATGGTCACTGGGGTGACACAGTTTGAAGCCTCAGCCATGGCTCGTGTTACTGTAGCCGAAGTCTGAGTAGCGTCATCTTCAGTGCAACTATACTTGGCACAGGGAATACTGCCTATGATTAGGTCAAATAAAGGTTCTGGCATGACAACTGCGAGTGTCATACCAGTATAAAATGGAGATGCCACCTGGATACTTGCCTCAGGGGACAATCTCACTGATCCATTGATAAGGTTAGCTTGGATCTGTCGACCTGTGTATTGCTCAGGCCGAACTAGACTCTGCCTGACAGAGCAACCTGAGGACCCACTGTCTCTCAAGACCTTCACAGGAATATCTCCCACAAACCCTGGCTTAACAAGGAAGGCACTGTCACCTGTGGGAGGGCCTGTGGAGGAAGCAGCCAACCACTGATTAGGCTGCTGAATAAATGATGCGGCAAACATGGTGCCCTGAGAATTAGATACTTGAGGGGTCGTACTCACTGCTTGGGGTTTTGGAGCATTGGGCATCTGTGGAGGGGGGTTCACTGTCGCCGTTGGACTAGTGAACTGTGGGGGAGTACCCGTACTGGTAGGGACGTGACAACCGAGCTACTGCTGAGGAATAAAGTCTGCGTTCTTCTCCTGCCTCCTATACACTGGGGCTGGTGCTGAAAAGGTTTGTCCCATCGGTTGATTGCATGGCTGATACTGCTGCTGGTTAGGGTACCTGTTGTACCTCTTCCACTCAGGTTTCTGAGTGTTTTGCCCCTGGTCCTTCCCCTGCAGTTTTGGACCTTGGCCATTATTCTGAGAACGGCCTTGTTGCTGGAGTTCAGTCTGAGATGGTTTCCCAGATTTATCAGGTTTCCTGTTCCAGGTATGCTGCTTGTGAGTTTGATACCTGTATGCAGTAAAGAATGCGTCAGCATCCTCCACCATTTGGCTGGCATCCTTTACCTGGGAGATCTTAAGCTGAGCCATAAGTTCAGTAGGCCACGACTTTTCTAGCTGCGTGCGCAGCATAAGGTCAATTATCCCCTCACACATGGAAGGAATTTCTTCTTTTTCCATCCACTCATCTAAGTAAGCAGTAAGCCGGTCAAGAAACTGAACGGCAGTCTCTTTTTCCTGTAAACGCGCCCTCATGAACTGACTCTTGGCGTCGTCAACTGTGAGACCATACGCTTTGACGAGTGCGGCCTTCATCATCTCATACGTGAGATTGTCTCCACGAATTCTGTGGAGAATATCGAGGGCAGGGCCCTCAAACAGCTAAGAAACTGAAGCTGCTTAGCTGCATCATCCAGCTGGTAAAGCTGAACCATGTCTTCAAAACGAGCTATGTATGGATCGATTCGCTCGCCTTCCTTGTATGGGGGAAGCTTGAGGTGTGGGGTCACCAGAACATGTGCAGGGATAGCGCTCGTGGAGCTTGGGCCAGCTGCACCAAATGTGTCTGAAGCCAAGGAATCACGCTTGAGCTTCAGCACTTCAAGTTCATGTTTTTTGTATGCTTCTCGCTCAGCACGTTCGTGTTCTCGTTCTCTCTCTCGTTGTTCACGCTCGTATTCACATTGTTCTGGCTCTTGTACTAACTCGAGTTCGCGTTGTTTTTGCTCGTGTTCGCGCTGTTCTTGCTCGTGTTAGCGCTGTTCTCGCTCGTATTCGCGCTCCTTTTTGCGTTCCACACGCTGAATTCGACGCTCTTCACGAGCATCATTCTTGCGTTGCTGCTCGTAATTAAACAGAGAGAGGACAAAGTCCTTTATTTTCTCTGGGTCAGTAAGCCCCATATCTTTAGCTTCCTGTACATAGACGCTGGTAGACATGATGCTAACTCAGTCTAAGTAAACTAGCGACTAAGTACTGACTGCAATTGGAAAGATAGATGCCAATAATCAAGAATAAAGAATATAGGCACAGGTTAGTGGTAACCAATTTTATCTAATTAAACTGGTAAAGAAAGAAAATTAAACAAGCAACTGACTGTGAAAACCATTACGTAAATTAATGGAACTGAATCAATAATCACAAGTAAGATAGTGCCTATAGACTTTAATGATAAATACCTAAGTATGAGTGAGTGAGTATTATCTCGTGAATAGCCTTCGAGCTAGGAGTTAATATCCTGGAATGAGGTCGCCAAATGTCACGGGATTTTTATGCATATGCAATATTAAAGAATAATTATTCAATAATATTGAGAAAAGGACAATGAATTGTCTTGTTAAAATCAAGCAATGATTACTTTATGTCAGCTTACTTTGCCGATTCTCTAAGAACAAGAATTTATAAACTTTCTCAACAGTACACAGCAGAGACTAATTATTCACACGTGCTGTTTATTAGTACTGTTGGCCTCTGGAGAAAGTGACTCCACCCCTGACAATCAATAATGCTATTAATGAACAGATTCTTGCTGGTGCAATTAACTCCTAGATGGCAGAAAGGATTTAAGTTTAATACAAAAGGACTGGCCTAAGTACCAGTTATGAATAGCAAAGCATTTATCCAAACTAGGAGCTATAAGTGAAATAAGCTTAATGGAGGAATAAAACGCGAGTTTACATTACATTAAGCTCAAAGAAAAAGAACTGTTAAATTTATTGAGACTATCTATCTATCTATCTATTGCCAGACGCCTCAATTCCGTTTGGGGTGGCCACAAACAAATCGCCTCCAAGTTGCCCTGTCTCCCGCCATTTCACTGCCCTGCTCCCAACTCACACCCCCCTCTCTCATATACCTCTCCACCTCATCCCTCCATCTCATCCTCGGCCTCCCCCTTCCTCTTCCCCCCTCCACCTCACTCACATACACTCTCTTCGTCAGTCTTTCACCCTCCATCCTCTCCACATGGCCAAACCACTTCAGTGTGTTCCTCATAACGCTTCCTATCACATCCACATCCACACCACAACGCTCCTTTATATCCTCATTCGTCAGCCTATCTCGCCACGTGACTCCACAGGCTCCTCTTAAATAACTCATTTCCACTGCTCTCACTCTTGACTTGTGTCCTTCCAACAATATCCAAGCTTCATTTCCGTACGTTAGAGTTTGTATCACAATACTGTCATGTAGTAACTTTTTCACTTCCATGCTCACTTCCCTGTTTCTTATAACTGCTTTCAAAGAACCAGCAACCTTTCTTCCCTGCTGTACCCTTTCAAGCACTTCACCCTCCAAACCTCCATCCTTACTCATCACACTACCCAAGTACTTAAACGTACTCACATTTTCCAATGCCTCACAATCCAACCTCGCTGTACATTCACTAACTTCACCTCTCTCAAAGACCATCACTTTACTCTTCCCTACAGTCACCTTTAGATTCCGTTTCTTACACACTCAAACTCATCCACCAAGCCTTGCAGCTCCTCTTCGTCTTCACTCAACAACACAGTATCATCTGCAAACAACAGTACAGGGAGTTTCCAAACACTATCCTCTCTCACCAGGGCCACTCCAACATCCACTACCCTACCTTGTACCTCTTTTATTACCCCATCCATGTACAGATTGAACAACCATGGAGACATGACACATCCCTGTTTCAACCCAACTTTCAAAGAGAAAAATTCACTTAGTTCACCATCCACACGCACTGCAGCCTTCGCACAATCGTACATACTCGTCACAGCATTCAACAACTTCCCATCTACTCCATATATTCTTAACACTTTCCACAATCCTTGTCTATCCACCCTGTCATATGCTTTCTCCAAATCCATGAAAGCCGCATACAACTTCTTTCCCTTCTCTAGAAACTTTTCCACTAAAGATCTAAGAATGAATATCTGATCTACACAACCTCTTCCCTTCCTAAAGCCTCCCTGTTCTTCTCCAACTAATTTCTCTGTTCTTTCTCTAACTCTGTCTATAAGTATCCTACCATACAGTTTTCCTATTATACTAAGAAGACAAATGCCCCTATGATTACCACACACTTCTTTTTCCCCTTTTCCTTTGTACAAGGGAATAATTATACCTGACTTCCAATCCTCCGGGACTCTTCCATCCTTCCAGGCCAATCTGCACATCTTCCACATCCATTCTACTACTATCTATCCCCCATGCTTCAGCATTTCACCACACACTCCATCAATTCCTGGGGCTTTCTCCAATTTAACTTTCTTCATTGCTTCCACAACTTCTATCCTACTGATTTCTTCCTGTCTTCTCACCTCCCTCCTTCTCCCAGCCATTCCCTAGCCACTTATACTCGCATTACTTCCATCCTCTACGTTCAACAATTCCTTAAAGTGTTCTCTCCATCTGCTCACTTTTTCTCCCTTCTCCACTAGTAATCTACCATTTTTATCTTTCACTCCCCTGCTAACTTCACTTCCACCCTGTCTTACTCTTTTCACTTCTCTCCAGAACATTTTCGTACAGTCCCTCCACTTTACACTCAAATTCCTTCCAAATTCCTCATCCACTCTCTTCTTACTCTCTCTTACTAATCTTTTCACCTCTCTCTTTCTTTCCACATATAACTCTCTCTTCCGCCTCTCAACTTCTTCCACGCCCCTATTTCTCATCCATTCATTGTATGCTTTCTTCTTTTGTGCCATAGCCTGTTTCACCTCTTCAGTCCACCACGCTGTTCCTTGCACCCCCCTCCGTCTTCTCTTCCTTCCACACACCACATCACATGCTGCACATATTTCTTCTGTAAAAATCTTACACACACCTTCCACGTCTCCCATCTGCTCCAATTCATATTTGCCCAATCGTTCCTTCACTTCTCTCTTATACTCTGCCTTTTTCTCATCCTCTTGTAACCTTTCCACTCTCCTTGCAACTACTCCTTCCTCTCGTCTTTCCCTTCTTCTATTCCTCCATCTTACTTGCATTCTAATTCTGGCCACCACCAAGTAGTGGTCAGAAAGTCCACTCCCCCAACCTCTATACACTCTTGCATCCTTTACACATCTTCGCATCCTTTCATCCACACACACATAATCAATCATTGCCTTCCTTTCATTCAGTTCACCATCCACCCTTCTCATCACTCGCCATGTATACCTGTGGATCATTTTATGCCTGAAGAGGGTATTGGCTATCACCAACCCCCTCCCAGCACAAATGTCCACTAACGCACTCCCATTCTCATCTATCTCAGCAGGCACACCCCACTCACCAACTATTCCATCCACCTTCACATTCTCAACTTTACCATTCATATCACCTATCAAAAACACTCTATCATTCCTTCCTTACAATAAAATAAATTAACGTTACATGTTTCAAAATGAAACCAAAATAAGGAGATCGCACTCACTCGCTCACTCAAAAGCTAACTCTTAAACCTAGGAAAAAATGAAAAGAAATACTGGTCAGAAAAGTGGACTAAGTGGATGACTGGGCGTCGTTACTGAGGAAGGACACTGCACACGGTGAGCCTCTCGCCAATCACACTAGGTGGGAATTCAACGGCGGTGGCGGGAACTAGGCGTCATTGCTGAGGAAGGACGCTGCCACACACACACTACCTGCTTCCACGGCGCTCAAATCTTGACTGATTCAAATGTGGAAGAGAGGCGAGTGTCGTGGCCGCACTTGCTAATGGCCAACGAGTGTGAGCGATACACACCAGCAATATCACTCATGCGGAGGTTAATGTCACTCACAAAGACGATCACTTATGAAATAGTGAAAAATGTCCTGAAAAACACTCCCGATCGGGTGAATACGTGGCGGTTAAACTGAGTGATAAATACTGGGATTCCACTAGAATTCATGGTTTCCCACCAAAGTTAATGTCAAGAGTTTATTCAAATACTTAATCACGCCAACTCGTGACACAATGAAGAAAGTCAAAATGGAGAAAACCCCAAGGAACTAGTGGAGTGTGTGGTGAAATGATGAAGCAAGGGGAAGCGATAGTAGTAGAAAGGATATGGAAGATGTGCAGACTGTCCTGAAAGAAAGGTAGAATCCTGGAAGATTAGAAGTCAGGTATATTTATTCCCCTGTACAAAGGAAGAGGGGAACATGAAGTGTGTGGTAAATAAGGGGACTTTTGTCTTCTTAGTGTATAAGGAGAACTTTATGGTTGGATACTTACTGACAGAATTAGGGAAATAACAGGAGAATTAGTTCGAAAAGAACAGTGAGGTCTCAGGAAGGGAAAAGGTTGTGTTGATCCAATATTTACCCTAAGGTGCTTAATGGAAAAAGTTTTTAGAGAAGAGGAAGACGCTGTATGTTGCTTTCATGGATTTGGAGAAAGCATATCATAGAATGTATAGGTAAGGAATATATATATATATATATATATATATATATATATATATATATATATATATATATATATATGTGTGTGTGTGTGTGTGTGTGTGTGTGTGTATGTGTGTGTGTGTGTGTGTGTGTGTGTGTGTGTGTGTGTGTGTGTGTGTGTGTGTGTGTGTGTGTGGAGTAAATGGGAAGCTTTTAATGGCATGAAGAGTATGTATGAGGGCACTAGGGTTGCAAAGCATTTGGATGGTGAACTAAGTGAATTTTTCTGAATGATTGTTGGACTGAAACAAGGATGTGCCATGACTCCATGGCTATTCAGTTTGTATATGGATGAACTTATGGAAAAGGGTCAAGCAGTGCTGTGGATATTGGAGCGGCCCTAATGAGAGATGACAGCGTTTGGAAACTTCCTGTTCTGCTGCGTGCAGATGAATATGTATTGTTAACTGAAGACTGCATGGCTTGGTGAATGAGCTTGGAATAGTATGTAAGAAATGGAATCTAAAGGTGAATATAGGGAAGAGTAAAATTGTGGTCTTCGAGAGAAATGAAGTAATAGAATACACAGCAAGACTGGCTAGTCAGGAAATGGAAAATGTGAGTGCATTTAAGTGCTTGGGTAGTGTCATGAGTAAGGATGGAAAGATGAAGTTCTTGAAAGGTATAGCATGAAAGAATGGGTGCTGACTCACTGAAAACAGTGACAAGAAATAGGGAAGTGGGCCCGGAAGTAAAAGAGTCGTTGCATGACAGTACTGTGATCCCCACTCTAATGTATGGACGTGAAGCTTGGACCTTGTTGGAAGGACACGAGTGAAGACTGAGACCAGCGGAAATGAGGTATTTGAGAGGAACATGTGGAGGTAATGAAAGGACAGACTGACAAATGGGAATGTGAAGAAGTGTTATGGTGTGGATGTGGATGTGATGAAACGCTTTGAGAAAAATACACTGAGGTGGTTTGGCCGTGTAGAGAGGATGGAGAGTGGATGACTAACTAGGAGAATGTATGTGAGTAAGGTTGAGGAGGGAGAGAGAGGGAAAATTGAGGATGAGATGTAGGGATGGGGTTATAGCATATTTATTATCTGACTTAGCTACCATCTCTGAATAGGGTAAGCGTAGTCTTGTTTTTAATGCATCAAAAACTCAGTTCTTAAATCTTTCAATCCGTCAAAATCTTCCTCAGAAGTATCCTCTATTTTTTAACAGTACCCAAGTCAATCCTGCATCATTTTGAACATACTTGGGAATTTAACCTTTCATATTATACCTTAGGTAGACCATATTACCTCTTTTGTAAAATCCGTTTCCATGAGTTTAGATGTGCTAATCCGACCCCATGCATTCTTTACCCCGACAGAGTTGTTGACTTTCTGCACAGGTTTTATTCCCCCCTATGTAGAGTACAACTCCTATGTGTGGGGAGGCACCCAACATACAGCTCTCCTCAACAATATGGAGTCAAAGGTTTTTCATCACATTAACTCTTACACTCTTACCAACTCCTTCCAACCTGTGTCTCATCACCACACTGTTGCATCTGTATCTCTTTTCTCTTGCTATTTCAACAGTCACTGCTCCTCTGAACTGTCTGTTTGCATCCCTCCACCACTGCGGTGGTCACGTAGCACGTGACTAGCAGCAAACTCTCACCGCTTTTCTGTTCATCTCTCTAATGCAAGACTTAACCGTTAATCCCAGTCTTTCATGTTTGCAAGTGGTCAGTTGGGAACTGTCTTCCTCTGTTTGTATATCTTGCTGGCAGCGACCTCCAGTCTTTGAAACATAGTGTGCCCAGTCGTCTCGAAATGAACGGAGCTTGAATTTGGCTCTATGTTATCTTTTTTATTTTTTCTTGGAGGGAACATTCTTCTGCACTACTAGCCTTTGATTCTTTTTTCCTAGCTTTAAACACAAAAGAAATTAAAATGGAGGGAGTGCAACACAACGGTATTGGACAGGGCAAGATGGAGGAAACTTGTCTGTTGCCACCCCTCAAGGGATTGAGGCATCTAGCAGCAAACTCTCACCTTTTTTTCTGTTCATCTTTCTAATGCAAGAGTTAACCATTACTCCCAGTCTTTCTTGTATGCAACTGGTCAACTAGGGAACTGTCTTCCTTTGTCTGTATTTCCGACTGCCAGGGACTCCAGTCTTTAAAACATAGTGTGCCCAGGAATCTCGAAATGTTCGAAACTTGAATTTGGCTCCATCGTATCTTTTTATTTGTTCGTTGAGGTAACAATCTTCTGTGCTACTAGCCTTTGATTCTTTTTCCCTAGCTTAAAAGAAAAAGCAATAAAAATGGGGGGAGTGGAATGCATTTGTATTGGACAGGGCAAGATGGAAGAAACTTGTCTGTGGCCACCCCTTACGGGATTGAGCCGTCTGGCTATAGATAGTTTATGCCCCTAAAGGGGTAAATAGAGACTGGCAAAGAACATTTAAACGACTGGCGTAGTACCACCAGACGCCCAAACAACTATCCCAGTTAACATATGAATTTTGTCTTGCTTCTGAATTAGTTATAGTATAGGACAGTTCTATTCGACAGAGGCCTTTAGTCTGTTTCTTCTGTGATACTTTTCATATGAGCTCAAATAAAAACCAAGGCATGTACAGTCACTCATGAAGGATATGATACCTCGTTAGCAAACCCCTCCGCATTTCGTCTGGCAACATGGTAAACATTACAGCTTCAGGTGATTCCAGCTGGGCTTTGAGATACTATGCCTGAATGAACCACAACTCAAATTTTGTTTGACTTTCAGGTGAACTAATGTAGCTATGCCATGTGCGGAAATGCTCTTAATAATATTGTTTTGTATCGGAAAGAGGTGGAAGGAAACAACCCTCCTTCTCACACTCATCATAATGTCTCTACAATTGCTTTGTATAGTAACCTGCCCAGTCCTGGAGACGTGAATTCACGTCCTCACATGATGTGCATTCATATCCCAGAGACGTAAATTAACGCGGCAACATTGCAAGGTCCCTAATTTGCACAATTTTCTATTTTCGCGAGTGATTATTGGCACGTATACACAGGACACCTTCCTCTACAAGATGCCAGGCAGGGACAATGCCTTACCCAGCATGACCTCCTCCCCCCTCCCTGCATGACCTTTTCTCAGCAATTCACCTGTTATCAGTGACCTGGCTAGTAAAGCCATGTCATGCCACGGTACGAAATTCAGGGCCAGAGTGATTCCCTAATCGATGACAATGTGGAGGACAAACAATAGAGGAAGAAACAGTCAGAAATGATTGATCAGGTAATGTGGCAAAAAAAGGTCAGGAATGGTGATGAGCTGAGTGAAACAATGCTTATAATGCCTATATTACCGTTTGAAAACCAATATATTCTCATACTACATATAAATTCGTACCAAATAAATAAATACCGTTTATGAGTGGTGTGGAATAGTTATCCTCCCATAGAACTCGTTTTCTTTGCAGCCAGCCTGATAGAAAACCTTGTAAGATAAGGAGGTACTCCTACCTGGATCGAGTATTTTAAACCTCAGGTGAGCGATTTCTCTATGAATTTTCGATGTTTCTCACCAAAAGCGAATGTTTGAGCCAAAAAAAAGAAAGGTCCAAAAATGTCAGGACTGGGGCATACCACTGCCCAGAAAACGTCGGGATGTGGCGGGTTAAATAATTCCATCATACTGCAAGCAGCAAATTCTTTAACTTCAGTAGATAATCTAATGTTGATCACTATCATAATGTAGCATCTATCACTGGCATTAAAACATGATGAGCTGATGCACAATATATATATATATATATATATATATATATATATATATATATATATATATATATATATATATATATATATATATATATATATATATATATATACTGTATATCCCGGTGGAGGCATGGAGGGCACTGGGAGAAGCGGGAGTGGATTTGTTGTGGAATTTAATGTGCAAGATAGAGGAGCAGGTAGAGATACCAGATGAGTGGAGGGAGAGTGTGTTGGTACCCATCTTCAAGGAGAAAGGAGATGTACAAGAGTGTGGGAATTATCGTGGAATTAAACTGCTATCACACACAATGAAGGTTTGGGACAAGTTACTGGATGAGAGACTGAGGCTGGAGGTGGAGGTGGTCAGAGGTCAGTCTTGTTTTATGCCGGGTAGAGGAACAACGAACCCAATATTCATACTGAGACAAATGGCAGAAAAGTGTAGAGAAAAACAGAAAGAACTACATATGGTATTTATAGATCTAGAGACGGCCTATGATAGAATACCGCAACAGGAGTTGTGGAGATGTTTGAGAGAGAAAAAAATACCGGAGAAATATGTAAGACTGGTAAGGGAAATGTACAGGAATGTTAAGACGCGAGTGAGGAATGGAGCAGGCATAACGGACAGTTTTGGAGTGGAGGTGGGGCTGCATCAGGGCTCTGCGCTGAGCCCTTTCCTTTTCAACATCGTATTCAACGTGTTGACAGAGGATGTAAGAATGGGGATACCATGGGACTCATGTATGCCGATGATGTGGTTTTGGTGAGTGAGTCAAAAGAAGGGATAGAGCACAGACTGGATGAGTGGAGATTAGCACTGGAGAGTAGAGGAATGAAAATAAGTAGAACAAGGACAGAATATATGATGTATGCAGAGCAGGTGCACGATAGACATGAAAGTATTAGGCTGGATGGTGTGGAGCTGAAGAGGTTGGATGCATTTAAATACCTGGGAACCACCCTATCAGCAGACGGTAGTGAAGGTAAGGAAATAATCGGAAGAATTCAAGCAGGATGGAAAAGTTGGAGAGACGTATCAGGAGTATTGTGCACAGGAGAATGCTAGTGAAATTAAAGGGGAAGGTGTACAAAACTATGGTAAGACCAGGAATGAAGTACGAGGCGGAGGCACTACCTGTGAAGAAAGTAAACGAGAGGAGGATGGAAGTAGCGGAAATGAGGATGTTGCGATGGATGTGTGGCGTGACAAGGGAGGAGAGAATCAGCAATGCAAGGATCAGAGGAACAGTGAAGGTGGTGGAGGTTTCAAAGAAGACACAAGAGGCAAGACTTAGATGGTACGGGCATGTCATGAGGAGCGATGGGCAAAGTGATGAGAGGAGAGCACTGGATATGGAAGTACAGAGAAGGAGGAGGAGAGGAAGACCCAAGATAAGGTGGAAAGATTGCATAGTGGCAGATATGAGAGAGAAGGGTCTGGATACCAACATGGCGATAGAAGCAGGTGGAAGAGGCCCATCAAGAAGAGCGACCCCATATAAAGATGGGTAAATAAAGCTGACGAAGAAGATATATATATATATATATATATATATATATATATATATATATATATATATACATATATATATATATATATATATATATATATATATATATATATATATATATATATATATATATATATATATATATATATATATATATATATATATATATATATATATATATATTCCGAGGAAGAAGGAACCAAAAGCCAGTGGCCTGGAAAATGTTCCTTGCAAGAACAAAAAAATGATAACAGAGCCGGATTCAAGATCCGTTAATTTCGAGATGCCTGGACACACTGCGTTTGATTGTAGATCATAGGCAGTGGGAAATACAGACTGAAGGAGACAGTTCCATTGTTGACATGTTGCATTCATGAAGGACAGGTAGTAGTGGTTAACATTTGTGTTAGAGAACTAGACAGAAAAGGGATGAGAAACTGTGTTACACGGGTGCTATGCACCCGACGTAGTGGTGGAGGGATGCAAGTAGACAGTTCAGAGGAGCAGTGACCACTGAAAGAAAAGAGATAAAGATGCAACAGTGGAGTGAGGAGACAGAGAGTGAAGGGTACCAGTAAGACGGGGAGAGTTAATGAGACGAAAGGCCTCTGACTCCACCTTGTTGATAACCGGTGTATGTGAGAACCCTCCCCACGTGTGAGAGCTGTACTCTAATCAGGGGCGAATATAACACGTGTATAAAGTCAACAACTGTGCAGGAGTAAAGAAGGCATGGAGTCAGCTTAGCACACCTTATCTCTTGGAAGCCAATTGCATAAGAGAGGTAATATGATCTTTCTAAGATAAACTCCGCAAGAATTAAAGCCCAAGAATTTTAATGATAATGCAGGATTGAGCTGGATAATGTTAAAAATTAGAGGATTCTCCTGCAAAATATTTTATCGGGTTGAAAGATGTAGGAACTGAGTATTTGATGCAATAAAAAAAAAAATACTTCTACCCCAATCAGAGATATGAGCCAAGTTAAGCATTAAGTAGGCCAATGTTTCATCCCTTGTTTGCTGAAATAACTGCTGAGATGGACGTTGCAGGAAGTAGATGGAAAGGTGATGGTTAGAGTCATCACCATATGATTGGATATGGTTAGATGTACAGATTAGGTCATTGATGAATAGAAGGAACAGAGTTGGTGATAGGACAGAGCCATCAGGAACACCACTACTGATAGCTCTAGGAGAGGAGAAGAACGGTGGCCATCTACAACAGCAGCTATAGAACGACCAGAAAGGAAGCTAGAAATGAAGGCACAAATAGAAGGATAGAAACCTTGACAGGGCAGCTTGGAAATTAAACACTTATAACAGACTCAACCGAGAGCCTTTGAGATGTCAAAAGCAATGACAAAGCTTTCGCTAAAGTCTCGAAAAGAGGTTGACCAGGAATCTGAAAGGTAGGCAAGAAGATCGCCAGTGGAACGGTCCTGGCGGAACCCAAACTGGTGATCAGAAAGACGGTTGTGATAGAAAAGGTGATTTATTTATTTTTCTTTTGCTAAGAATAGGCTCAAAAACTTTTGAAACACAGGATGTTAATGCAATTGGGCAATAGTTAGAGGGATGGGAATGGTCATCCTTCTTTGGGACAGGCTTAATGAGAGCAAACTTCCAGCAAGATGGAACAGTACAAGTTGAAAGACAGAGGCGACAGAGTTTACCTAGGCAGGGTGCAAGCACAGAAGCACAGTTCTTGAGGACAACAGGAAAGACCCCCAATAGGTCCATATGGCTTGTTAGTATTGAGGACGGTGGTTGCAGAAAATACATAAATCTATGAAATTTTAATGTCAGCCATGAGGAAGTCAAAGGGGGGAAGTAATGATGAAACAGTACCAGAATCATATAAGATGGAATTGAAGGAGATAGTCTGACCAAAGAGTTCATCATTTTCAGTAGAAAAAGTAGCTACTGAGCCATCAGAGTGGAAATGAGGAGAGAAGGATGATGAGGTAAGGTTGTTAGAAAGGTTTTTGGCAAGGTGCCGGAAGAAGCAGGAAGACTTTGAGTTGGAGAGTTCAGAGCATTTAGTACGAATGAAATTATTTTTAGCAGAGCAAAAAAAGGACTTAGCATGACTCCGGGCAGAATCATAGAACAGAAGAGATTCAGGGATGGTTGGCTCCGGTACCTTTTGTAGGCCTCCTCCTTGTTGTGGACAGGATTGAAACAAGCATGATTAAATCAAGAGTTTATTTTGCATTTGTCACACGATATGAAAAAAAAATGTATGCATCCATGCCCGAGAGATTAACCTCTGAAATGTGCAAGGCACACTGAGCGGGCTCTCGGCCATGGGATCGAAAATAATTCCGGAGAAAATCAATGAAGTACTGCCTGAGGGCCTCCTAAGCAACAGCCCCAGAGTGCCACAGCCGCTGCTGTCTGCTTCTTGGAAGGGTCCACAGGCCTTATATTGTACACACACACACACACACACACACACACACACACACACACATATATATATATATATATATATATATATATATATATATATATATATATATATATATATATATATATATATATATATATATATACAGAGTGTAACAAGAGGTATGACAAAAACTTACACCAATGATCTATCATGCAATTTGGGTATATTTTGTTCTATAACATATACTCTCTGCGACCTAAGTACAGTACCCAGCATTCGGCTGTTTAATTGTAGTTTCGTGGCTGGCATGTCCAATTGGGTTTAGTAGACTTAGGGGTAAGAGCTTCACGGTGATGGGAGACGAGTATTATTAGCTTATACTGTACTTAAGGTGACCAGAGTCCCGCTTTTAGGAGGGACAGTCCCGCTTTTTTTACGTCTGTCCCGCTTATGTAATTGCGACTAAAAGGTCCCGCCTTTTTAGCAAATTATCTTACGTGTCCCGCTTTTAGAACATTGCTATTACATTAGATATAAGTTGACCTTCTTTTATGAAACTATGATGAATTAGTAAAATTATGCATAATCTAAACCAAATAAAATACAGAATTGTTAATAAAGAATGTCAGACTCACTGTCAACTTTGGTCGGTCATTCATCGTACCACACGGTATGCTCGGAGCAGTGTTGCCACACGTACGATAATTATCGTTTAACTACGATAATATTTCCTCTGGTACGTGTACGATACCATTTTCTATTGTCGTACGGTTTGTACGATAATTTTGGGTTGAAATCTAGCATGGCAGTAAATTTTGTGGCACACATAGCTAATCATGCACAGTTGTTCCACAATTGGACAGATGAGGATCTTAAGGGCTAATGTGATCATCACTGAAAATATTTTTTATATGGTCTTACTGACTTATTACCTGAAAGAGTAAGCACATTTCTATGAATTATCAAAGTTCTATGGACTGCATTCTGTTGCTAGTCAGAGTGATTTTCTAGATTGGCACTAATGCTTTTTCTTTTCCTTGAAGTATTATACTTGTAATAAAGGATATGATTACACCGTCATAATATTATCATTATGAGATTTTCATGGTATGCCCTAATTCTAATACAAAATACAGTGAGAAATATACACCTGAGTATACATCAGTACCTTACAATATAACGTTTCTTATGCAGATAATTGTAATGGGTAAGTTTTCAGTAAATAACCAAGGCATCGGCGACCGTTTTAAAATAGACTACATCAGATTCTTAAGCACTCTTTTAAAAAATAATGGTGTACGATAATTTCAACGAAAAATCGATAATTTTGAGGGACCGCTATGATAATTCCCATCTAAAAGTGTGGGAACACTGGCTCGGAGTCAGTGTTGCCACACGTACAATAATTATCGTAAATCTACGATAATATTGCCTCTGGTACGATGTACAATACCATTTTCTATTATCGCACGGTTTGTACGATAATTTTGGGTTGAAAGCTAGCATAGCAGTAAATTTTGAGGCATGCATACCTAATCATTCACAGTTGTTCCACAATTGGACAGATGAGGATCTTAAGGGCTAATGTGATGGTCATCACTGAAAATATTTTTTTCATGGTTTTACTGAGTTATTACCTGCAAGAGTAAGCTCATTTCTATGAATTATCTAAGTTCTATGGACTGCATTCTGTTGCTAGTCAGAGTGATATTCTAGACTGGCACTAAGGCTATTTCTCTTTCTTGAAGTATTATTCTTGTAGAAAGGATATGATTATACTATCGTAATATTATCATTATGAGATTTTCATGGTATGCTTTAATTCTAATACATAATAAGGTGATAAATATACACCTGAGTATACGTCAGCACCTTACAAAACGACGTTTCTCATGAATATAATTGTAATGGATAAGTTTTCAGTAAATAACCAAGGCATTTGCGACCGTTTTAAAACAGACTACATCAAATTCTTAAACACTGTTTAAGAAAAAATAATGTACGATAATTCCAACGAAAAATCGATAATTTTGAGGGGCCGGTACGATAATTCCCATCTAAAAGTGTGGCAACACTGCTCGGAGTTTATCTCAGACATTAGTGTTTGATTAGCAGGCTCAGGGTGAGGTGCAGCGATGTATCTGTCTATATATATCTATATATCTATTTATCTCTCTCTATGTCTATCTATCTATCTATCTATCTATATATATATATATATGTATATATATATATATATATATATATATATATATATATATATATATATATATATATATATATATTACACGTGACAATGTCCCGCTTTTAGCTCCAGTAAATCTGGTCACTTTACTGTACTGTTCATAAAAATCCCATATCCTATCAGTACAAACGAGCTTTAAGAAGAAACTTTACGTAGTCTATTGATTCTTTAAAATAGTCATGCATTCCTGCAAGTCTTTTGCACAAATCGACTGTAAATTAGGGATTAAATTAAAATTTTATGGCTTGCAAGAGAGCAGGGAGGGAGGAGAGAGGCTGGTGTGTTGTTGCCAGTTATGTAATCTTTAGCTTGTAGGATATTGCTACCAGCATTATCATAACACCCACAGCTCATTCAATGGATAAACATTATTGCCATGAGTGAATAGCATCCCTTTAAGTCAGGAGTAATATTATTATCCATTACAATTTTTCTGCTGAAAGTAAACGTGGCACTATTGCTATAATATGATGTTGACGTGAGAATAGTGACACAGGATTGCCAATGTAACGACTATTAGCTAGACCTATTTTTTGCTTCTACCTAGCAGCACTATTTAGCATCTGGCAACATGATATCTAGCTACATTTTGGATATTTTTGCCATTTTTAGGTGATATTCTAAAGTTTTAATCATATTTTTTAGCGACGTTTTGCAGTGTTTACTATCTAGCGACATTCTAGCAAGTTTTCAGGACTAAACTAGCGAGATTGATTATAAGGACTTGGCAACCCTGCATCCACTGGAAAATTTGCAGCCGAGTCACACACTTCAAATACTGTTCTCTTCGTTCAGCAGTTCCCTGGGTTCAGCTTCACTTGTTCATGAAACAGCATGCCACGTACGTACAGCAATGAAGAGTATGCAGATCTCGTCAATTTTTACGGATTCTGCGATGGTAATGTCAGTGCTGCAGAGAGGAATACAGGTGGCGATACCCAATCGCCCCACGTTTACTTGCAGCGGAAAAATTTTTATAAAAAATATTCTTCCTGACTTAAAGTGAGGCTAATCTCCCTTTACAATAACGTTTTTCCATTGAACGAGCTGTGGGTGTTACGACAATGCTTGTAGCAATATCCTACAAACTAAAGATTACATAACTGGCAACAACACATCAGCCCCTCTCCTCCCTCCCTATTCCCTCGTAAGCCATAAAATTTGAATTTAATCCTTAATTTTCAGTCGATTTGCGCAGAAGACTTGCAGGAATGCATGACGATGTTAAGGAATCAATAGACTACGTAAAGTTTCTTCTTAAAACTTGTTTGTACTGATAGGATATGGGATTTTTATGTACAGTATAGTATAAGCTAATAAAACTCGTCTCCCGTCGCCCTGCGGAGCTCTCACCCAATGGCACACGCCAGCCACGAAACTACAATTAAACAGCCGAATGCTGGGTACTGAACTGGGTCGCAGAGAGTATATGTTTTTGAATAAAATATACTCAAAATTGCATGATAGATCATTGGTGTAAGTTTTTGTCATATGTAGCGTTACACCCTGTATATATATATATATATATATATATATATATATATATATATATATATATATATATATTAGGGTGTGTCCAAAATTTTTACTTTTGATTTTCATTTCTCTCACCCCCTCATTTTGTTCCAATGCTTGTAAAAACAAGATGTGTAAAATTTCATTTGATTTGAGTAATATTTAGAGGTCGCCCTCAGACTTGAGAAGTTTTGCTGTATGACCTAATGGCATCCATTTTCTTTTCAGATGGATACTCGTAAGAAGATATATTTAATTGAATATTCAGTGCCAGAAATCAAAGGCACAAAGCTGCCATCATATAGGCAGGCTTTTGGATACTTCCTCCACGAGCACACTGAGCTGGGGAAGTCTGTCAATGAATCAATGAAGATCTCCATCAGTGCAGTGTTGCAGGCCTGGGAGAAAGCAAGCCTGCCAACTCGCCAGACTCACCACTGTATCAAAAAGCTGGAAGACTTCTTTGACATGTGGAAAGGACTGCGCAAGCATGCTACACGTCAGTCAGAGGCTCACAAGAAGAAGGAGGAAGAATTTGTAGCCAGACTCGATGACCTCTTTGATATTGCTCATGCAGATGTAGAGAAGATGGTCAAGTACCGTCAAGACTTTGAGTTCCTCCAGCTGCAGCATCAGAAGGGACTTCATGGGTTGATAGGTGGTGTTGATAAGGTTCACATGAAGAAAATTGACTCCCTTGCCAAGAGTCTGGCTCAAGAAGAGGTGCGAAGGAAGCGGTCGACGGCGGAAGTTGAGATAGCCACGAGCGCGGCAGTCCTGGAGTCATCATCAAGCAGCAGCAAGGAAAACACCCTAGACAAGATGGAGGTTGAAGGGGCATGCGGTGGACCAATACCCAAGAAGAGACGAAGCGTCAAAAATGTCATGACCCCTGAACTTGCAGCAGCACTCGATCGGACTCGAACCTCCTCCCGCTCGGCAGCTTACCTGCTCTCTGGTGTTGCCTCTAGCTTCGGCGTCGACCCAGTTGAGTTCAACATCAATCCTGCCTCAATTCATCACCAGAGGAAAAAAATCTGTGCCAAGAGAGCTGAACAAATCAAATCCCGTCTCTTGGGGGATAGTCTCTTGACTGTTCACTGGGATAGGAAGATGATGGAAGACCTGACCTCTCTAGAACATGTGGACAGGCTTCCCATTTTGGTTTCCTGTGCTTGAGAAGAGCAACTTCTTGGTGTCCCGAAGCTCCCCAAGGGCTCTGGCGAAGCTCAAGCAAAGGCTGTCATGGACTGTCTGGAAGACTGGGGTCTTGTCGGCCGTGTGAAGGCACTGTCCTTTGACACCACTGCATCCAATACTGGTCGAAAAGGAGGAACATGTGCCCTGATTGAAGCCATGATGGACACCAATCTATTGTTCCTTGCATGCAGACATCATGTCATGGAGCTTGTCATTGGAGCAGCATTCGATGCCGCACCGGGAGTTGCGTCTACAGGTGAGAGGATAAGCATAAAGATGACATCATTCAAATGAAATTCTATGCCATTATTATTATGTGAACTAAAGAACTAGGAAAATTTCCAATCTTTGTAGAATTGTTAAATTCGTTATTTGTGGGTAACTCATTCACGCTTTCTTGTTCTTCTATAGCGCCTGAGATTCTTCCTTTCAAGCGTTTCCGGGATCACTGGCCTGTCATCGAGCAGGACAAATTTGACACAATGGAGACGAACGAGATGATGAAGGCAACAGCTAGTGACCGGGATGACTTGATTGACTTTCTTAATATGCAGGGAGAGCAGGTCAGGGAAGACTACGCAGAGTTTGTCAACCTCATTCTTACAATCCTCGGTGCCAAGAAGGATGTGAAGTTTCATCGACCAGGTGCAACGCACAGGGCTCGATGGATGGCCAAGGTCATTTATACTCTGAAGATATGGATGTTTCGGAAGCAATTCAAGCTCACCAAATCTAAGGAACATGGAATTCAGGACCTCACACTATTCATTGTTCTCATTTACGCAAAGGCCTGGATTACCGTTCCACTCCCTATCAAAGCTCCACTGAACGATTGGGAGCTCATGAAAAACCTTATCCAGTATCAAAGTAACAAGAAGATTGCTGAAGCCGCACAGAAGAAGCTCATGGCTCACTTGTGGTACCTTTCTGATATGTCTCGCCCTATTCGATCACCGCGTCTCTCTGGACACGAAACGAAAGATGGTGCAAGCCCTAGAGGAGGAGGCGCCAGAAAACCCCCCAAGAGGCCGCGCACACCAGAAACAACGTTCAGCAACGCCCATGGCCTGGAACAACTGGTCACCAAGAACTCCCGCTCCCTTTTCAGTTGGCTGGCTCTCGATGACAGCTTCCTCCTCCAGGATCCAACTTCTTGGGAAACCAATCAGCACTACACCATGGCACGCTCTGTCCTTGGCCATCTCTCTGTCGTGAATGACAGAACAGAGAGAAGATTTAAACAAGAAGCTAACCAAAGGAGAGGACCAGCTTCAGTTCCTGCTACAAGTGGTAGCAGACCACCTCAAGAAATTTCCTAAATTGACAAAGGAAGTCCTCTCACAGAAGTGAAGGGGTTTTATTTTCTTGGTTCTCACTTCTCTTTATGTTCTTCTTTGTGCTCGGCCTTGTTCAGTTACAACTTAGAATATACTACACACTACTGAACTTATAGTTCACTTAGAAGTAATATTCACTATCCTACATAGGTTTAAGTTTTATATATTTAGTTCATAAAAATTTTAATGTAACATTGTTAGTCATAAGTAAATAAAGTAAAAAAAAAAAAGTAGTAAATAGGTTAATGGTTGAGGGCCACTGTTGCTGGCGATGTCCCGGGGCCAGCAACATGTATTATGAGAGATATACAATCCATTTTATATATATATATATATATATATATATATATATATATATATATATATATATATATATATATATACATGGATGATAAGCCTTTCATAATACATCGGGAGGTCTTTTCTTTTTCGTTAAAAAAAAAAAAAATCATTATTGTGCTGGCAGGTAGAGAGCCAGGGCGACCTGTAAATATTGATGGATTAAATTTTCCTTTGGTATTCAGGTGTTTTTCAACCAGTGAAATTATTCCAGAGGGTGAGAAGCATAAAAATTAGAAAAAAAATTTCACCCCATACCTACAGGCAAGACACACCCTAATATATATATATATATATATATATATATATATATATATATATATATATATCACATTAGTGCCTCTTACCCAGCAGGTGTTTGCCAGTGTAGGAAATTGGATAGTTCCACATAAATATTATTCACTTAAGTTAGCATCATATGGTGAGTGGCTGTTAGCCATTCTGAAGCTCGTGATGAAAGTGTTTTGCATGACTGAAAATGACCAATCTGAACCAACGAGTTCCTTGAAAAGCATCAAGAAGGAATAAGTCCAGTGGTGCTCTCATTAGTAGCTGCAACTTTGAAACACATGTGTGGAAATAGAAGGAGAGTCCTTTAGTTTGCCAACCATTATAATTTTTTGTCACATCTCTTGTATGCACCTTTATCTTATTACAGCTGGAGCTCATCAAGCGAGAGCGGCTTTTGTTATTTGACCCGCGTGCATGTGTGTGTGTGAACAAAACTGGTTTTTATCAGATTTTAACAAAACTTGTTGGAAGAGTTGAAGGACAACGCATGAGGAAACCTATTGTGCTTTAGGACAATAAGACAAAAGTCGAGGCTAGGGAGCTGGGTCAAACTCTGAGCCAGAAAAATAAACAGTTTTCTTCCAATTAAGGCCAACTTTGCAAAAGTGATGAAGATAAAACAAGAATGAAATTATTCCATATTAAGACCAGTCAGTCGAAGGTCACGGTTACAGGGTAAGGTCAAAGCTCAGTCTGAATGTGTCAGTGTTAAGAAATAGCTTTAAAAACTTTGATCAGATTTTGACCAAACTTGGTAGGGTGTTGAGTATCATCAAGAGTAAATCTCCAGTTTTGGGAAACAAGAAGCCAAATGCCATGGTTAACTTAAGTTTTTGTGCGATTATAAGCAAATTTTGATGAGCAGTTAAGAATTAGAAAAAAAATCAGTTCTGAGCACAGTCATTCAAATATGAAGGCCACAGTGTAAAGTCAAATGCTAAGGGTATAATGCAAGGCCAACTCAAGCAGTTTTGATCTGATATGAACCAGAGTGGACGAGTTAAATATGAGGTAAGAAGAAAGGAATTTAGCTTTGAGAACAGTCACTCAAAAGTCAAGATCACAAGGACATACAAAAATTCAGTCAATGTGTTGGCTTGTAAGCTAATTAACTAAAACTACTCTGATCGGATTTGCATCAAATTTGGTGAACGACTTGAGGATCATGCAAAAGTTTGACCTTTTGTTTTTGAGTGCAATAGGTCGAATGCTAAGGTCACTTTGAAAGGTCAATCTAAGCAGTCTTTATTCGCTGTAGACAAAACTTTGTAGAATGGTTCAGGATAAATTAAGGATAAAGAGCTTTTGTTTTGAGAACAATCAGTCATTATTCAAAGTGTAAGGCAAGGTCAAAGATAAAGGTCGCTCAGTAAAGCCAACTTAAATAGTTTTAATATGACTTGAACTAAATTTGTGGAGACGTTAAATATGAACAGCATAATCCGATTTTTAGGGTAACCTGTCTGACATCAAGGTCACAGGGCAAAGCTATATGTACGGCCCGTAGTGCAATTGTTGGTAGTAGGTGTTGCACTCTGTTAGTGCTCCTTCGTTTTTTCTTATGTATTTAGCTTTTCATGTTTGTCATTGATGTTGACGATATTCATTTATATTTTCATGCATTTTAAGCTTAACTTCTTGTGTTTTTATTTCCCTTTTTTATGCCCTGCCATGTCTATGGCCCGGGCATATAGTGTTGGTCATGTCCATCTTTCCGTCCTTCCATCCGGTTTTGCATTTAGCTCATTTGTGAAGAAACTGTTAAAGCCATCATCAAACTTCAGACACAGATACATATTAGAGATAGCATTTCAACCATGCCAAATTTTGATGACCTTGGCCTTCCATATGGCCTTGACCTCACATTTCTTGATTTTGCATTTAACTCATTTTCTTGAACACTATATAGGATCCCTTCATATAACTACATGCACAGATGCATCTTGGGAAGAGCACTTTAACTATGCCAAAATTTGATGACCTTGACCTTCTGTTTGTAACCCGCGGAGAGGCATTCATGTCCTGTGGACATATTTCTAGTTATCTGTGAGTTTCATTGTCGCATTCATTATTCTGGGTATATTTATGGCACCTCTACCCTTAACATTTAATTTGTATCATTCATCCCCGAACTGTTCTACAATTACCTTTTTCATTTATACCGTAGGTATTTTACACGTAATTACACCCGCTCGGGCGAAGCCCAGAGGATGTAAAATTTTGCATGACGTGTGTGTGTGGGTGGGGGTGGAGTAACAGTATAACTCAATCAATTTTGATCTACCAAGGTTGCTGAGTCAGCTTATTTAAGTGCATTGACCTATTGCTTATTAGAACATAAGCCATAAACAAAGTGTGCGTGGTTGTGTGTGTGTGTGTGTGTGTGTGTGTGTGTGTGTGTGTGTGTGTGTGTAATGAAAATAACTAAAACAGTTTTGATCTGGTTTGACCAAACCTGGTGAGATGGATCACCCAGTGATTTACTTTTTAAAAATAGATCAAAGGTCAAGGTCACATGTTAAGGTCAACTAAAGCAGTTTTTACGTGATTTAGACCAATCTTTGTGGACCGTTTCAGTAATGCAGCAATGATGGGGTCCAGCTTAAGAGTGACAAATCAAAATTCAAGGTCACAGGAAAAGGTCAAGAGTTAAGACTTCATGGAAAGGACAGCTCAAATAATTTTGCTTCGATCTAAATCGAATTTGGTGTAAGTATGAGAAAACTTGATCACGTGAATATTCAGTCACCGGCCAGGATCACAGGGCAAGGTGAGAGTTTGACTCATTTTCTTTACGTGTAGAAAGAAAAAATATATATATTATCCGACTTAGAGCAGTTTTGACGGAATGGTTCTGAATAAAACAAGGAAGGGGGCATTATAATTTTAGAACAATTCGTAAAACGTGAAAGTCGTGAATGAAAGTCATATTTTCAACACTCTAACTGAAGGTATTTAATAGCTTCAGACAGAGAATCGTGAGCGGATTGAGGGTTTGCCTAGGATGAAGAAAAGTGGTTATGAGAAAATAAGTCAGAGATCACGGTCACAGACCTAGATCAACTATAATAATTTTTATATAATTCGGAGCAAATTTAGGGGAAGTGTTGAGGGTCATGCTAAAACGAATTACTTTGATTTTGAGAACAATCAGCTGAAGGTCAAGGTCACTAGTCAGAATCAAATGTTCGGCCCTTGGAGCATTTGTAGGTGATTTATATAGTAGGCATTTTTCAAACGTAACTACACCTGCTTGGGCGAAACCCGGAGGCTGTAAAATTTTGCATGACATTATTGTGTGTGTGTGTGTGTGTGTGTGTGTGTGTGTTGTTTTTACCTTTCATTACTATGAGTGGCATTTTATTTATGTGTACAGTATGTTCTACTTTTTAGACTTATACCTCTTATGGTTGGAACAACTCAAGTATTCTTTTCCAGCTTATGTCATGCAGTATTATTCCGCTGAGTTAGTTATAGGAGACAAAAAAGTTTATTCTATGACCATTAAAATCATAAGAGAGACATCTCTACTGTTTTATTCCAACTAATACCAGACGACTGTATGAAACTGATAATGAGACACACAAACTGAAAGTTAATTTCTCTCTCTCTCTCTCTCTCTCTCTCTCTCTCTCTCTCTCTCCAATTTAAGTCATGCTTTGACCCTAAGCGTACGTTTTTACGGATGCAGATTAACTGAGGAAATTTTGAAGATTTGTGTGTTCTAACGAATGAATGGCATTTTCTTTAATGGATGTGCTATTATTAGTTACTAGCACATAATGGTGGTAGGTGGGAAATCCTGTCATCCACTCACATTATGCCTCCTACTTTCATGTCTGTAATTCTTTGTCGCTGTCTGTTCTCCTCTCTTCCTATTTCTCTTATCATTTCTGTTACTATTTATTACCCTTCTTCTCACATCAGGTGGCTCTAGACTGAATGTCAAGTCATATGGTGTCCTGTAACTAAAGGAAACCGTTTACGGACCTGGGTGGTAACCATACAGCCAAAAAACGCGGTGAGGTGGTGCCTACTATGGTGCTCCTATTCAGTTAGTGGAGAGACGCAAATGCAGCATCCACCCAGACACTAAACCACACTAATGCCCGAGCCTCGCTGTGGCGAGTCGGGGTCAGCAACATGGAAGCATCAGTTAACTGCACGGGATGACTCTGCAGGGATGGTTGCTTGACTGGGGTGATAAATCTGCTCGATCAGACAGACTGGGGTTGCCTAGCAACTAGCACATAAGCCTGTCTCCGGCTACACCCAGTAGGGGTCATCTTCTCACCCAGCTGTTTTTCTGGTTGGTTCTTTTTTTACCCCATAGCCCCATTTTCCTTCATGAACCTCTGTTTTCCCCTTAGACCAATTTTCTCATGTGGACCTGTTTTCCTCCATGGACCTATTCTCCCTGGACCTATTTCCCCTAATAGACATATTTTCCCCATGAATGTCGTTTCTCCCAAGAACCCTTCAAACCCCAAGTTCCTATTTTCCTTTCTGAACCTATACTTCCTAGTGGACTCATTTTCCCCATAGGCCTGTATTCCCCTATGGACCTATAGTCTCCATTGGCTCTGTTTTCCCCCTTGGACCTATTTCCCTCAGTGGGCCCATTTTTTCCTCCATCGACCCTACATTCCCTCCAGTGAGGGGGTTGGTGATAGCCAATACCCTCTTCAGGCATAAAATGATCCACAGGTATACATGATGAGAAGGGTGGGTGGTGAACTGAATGAAAGGAAGGCAAAGATTGATTGTGTGTGTGTGGATGAAAGGATGCGAAGATGTGTAATGGATGCAAGAGCTTATAGAGGCTGGGGGAGTGGACTTTCTGACCACTACTTGGTGGTGGCCAGAATTAGGATACAAGTAAGATGGAGGAATAGAAGGGAAAGACGAGAGGAAGGAGTAGTTGCAAGGAGAGTGGAAAGGTTACAAGAGGACGAGAAAAAGGCAGAGTATAAGAGAGAAGTGGAGGAACGATTGGGCAAATATGAATTGGAGCAGACAGGGGACGTGGAAGGTGGCAGCAGGATATTTACAGAAGAAATATGTGCAGCATGTGATGTGGTGTGTGGAAGGAAGAGAAGACGGAGGGGGGGTGCAAGGAACAGCGTGGTGGACTGAAGAGGTGAGACAGGCTGTGGCACAAAAGAAGAAAGCATACAATGAATGGATGAGAAAGAGGGGTGTGGAAGAAGTTGAGAGGCTGAAGAGAGAGTTATATGTAGAAAGAAAGAGAGGTGAAAAGATTAGTAAGAGAGAGTAAGAAGAGAGTGGATGAGGAATTTGGAAGGAATTTGAGTGTAAAGTGAAGGGACTGTAAGAATATGTTCTGGAAAGAGGTGAAGAGAGTAAGACAGGGTGGAAGTGAGGTTAGCAGGGGAGTGAAAGCTAAAAATGGTAGATTACTAGTGGAGAAGGGAGAAAAAGTGAGCAGATGGAGAGAACACTTTAAGGCATTGTTAAACATACAGGATAGAAGTAATGCGAGTATAAGTGGCTGGGGAATGGCTGGGAGAAGGAGGAAGGTGAGAAGACAGGAAGAAATCAGTAGGATAGAAGTTGTGGAAGCAATGAAGCAAGTGAAATTGGGGAAAGCCCCAGGAATTGATGGAGTGTGTGGTGAAATGCTGAAGCATGGGGGAGAGATAGTAGTAGAATGGATGTGGAAGATGTGCAGATTGGCCTGGGAGGAAGGTAGAGTCCCGGAGGATTGGAAGTCAGGTATAATTATTCCCTTGTACAAAGGAAAAGGGGAAAAAGAAGTGCGTGGTAATCACAGGGGCATTTGTCTTCCTAGTATAATAGGAAAAGTGTATGGTAGGATACTTATTGACAGAGTTAGAGAAAGAACAGAGGAATTAGTTGGAGAAGAACAGGGAGGCTTTAGGAAGGGAAGAGGTTGTGTAGATCAGATATTCATTCTTAGATCTTTAGTGGAAAAGTTTCCAGAGAAGGGAAAGAAGTTGTACGCGGCTTTCATGGATTTGGAGAAAGCATATGACAGGGTGGATAGACAAGGATTGTGGAAAGTATGAAGAATATATGGAGTAGATGGAAAGTTGTTGAATGCTGTGAAGAATATGTATGATGGTGCTAAGGCTGCAGTTCGTGTGGATGGTGAACTGAGTGAATTTCTCTCTTGGGAGGTTGGGTTGAAACAGGGATGTGTCATGACTCCATGGTTGTTCAATATGTTCATGGATGGGGTAATAAAAGAGGTTCAAGGTAGAGTAGTGGATGTTGGAGTGGCCCTGGTGAGAGAGGATAGTGTTTGGAAACTCCCTGTACTGTTGTTTGCAGATGATACTGTGTTGTTGAGTGAAGACGAACGGGAGCTGCAAGGCTTGGTGGATGAGTTTGGGAGAGTGTGTAAGAAACGGAATCTAAAGGTGAATGTAGGGAAGAGTAAAGTGATGGTCTTTGAGAGAGGTGAAGTCAGTGAATGTACAGCGAGATTGAATGGTGAGGAATTGGAAAATGTGAGTACGTTTAAGTACTTGGGTAGTGTGATGAGTAAGGATGGAGGTTTGGAGGGTGAAGTGCTTGAAAGGGTACAGCAGGGAAGAAAGGTTGCTGGTTCTCTGAAAGCAGTGATAAGAAACAGGGAAGTGAGCATGGAAGTGAAAAAGTTACTACATGACAGTATTGTGATACCAACTCTAACGTATGGAAGTGAAGCTTGGATGTTGTTGGAAGGACAAAAGTCAAGAGTGAGAGCAGTGGAAATGAGTTATTTGAGAGGAGCCTGTGGAGTCACATGGAGAGACAGGATGACGAATGAGGATATAAAGGAGCATTGTGGTGTGGATGTGGATGTGATAAGAAGTGTTATGAGGAACACACTGAAGTGGTTTGGCCATGTGGAGAGGATGGAGGGTGAGAGACTGACGAAGAGAGTGTATGTGAGTGAGGTGGAGAGGGGAAGAGGGAGGGGGAGACCGAGGATGAGATGGAGGGATGGGGTGGAGAGGTATATGAGAGAGGGGGGTGTGAGTTGGGAGCAGGGCAGTGAAATGGCTGGGGACAGGACGACGTGGAGGCGATTTGTTTGTGGCCACCCCAAACGGGATTGAGCCGTCTGGCAATAGATAGATAGAGAGATAGATAGGATCTATTTCTGCAGACTTTTTTTTTTTTGTGACATATTTTCTTTGCATGGGGAAACAACATGCAAAGAAAATACATCATTATTTAATATTAACTTGAACCTTTTTTATTCACTTGAATTATTGTTCCACTTGTTGAGATTTCTCCTTGTGACCAGTTTTCCCACATTGACCTACTTACCCCACGTTCCTATTGTACCCCATCAATCTATCTAATCACCCACACTATCGCCAACCCACTAATATGCCTACCCACTCAACCAGAGTAGATAGCCCATCTCCTGCCTTATCCAGATTCGGAAAGCCACACATCGTTCCACCCGCCCACGCATCCCATCCACAAATCCCATCCACCCAGCCACCCCATTCACAAAGCCCACTCACCCACACAACCTACAAAGCTCACCCACCCACCCTGCCCTTGAAGCTCACTCACAATCCCACCCCACTCACCCATGCACCCGCTTCACTCATTTAGCCTACTCACCTACCCTATCCAAAAATCACAAACATCATCCCACCCCACCCACTCATCCACCCTTTCCAGCCACCCACCGCACCTATTCGTCACCCTTTCCAGCCACCCACCCCATCCACTTGCCTATCCAGTCCAGCCAACCACCCCATCCCGACCATTCACCCACCCACCTACCCCACACTCTCCACCCGCCTCACCCTGTTCACCCACCTACACACTCACCCTCTCTGCCTATTCATCTGCCCACACTGCCGTGCTCGTCCACCCACACCCCCAAAACTTTGCACTTTGCTCACCCTCCACACACCCACTTCACTCAGTCAGTCTGCCCATCCACCCATCACCCACCCAACCCACCAACCCCGCCCACCTTTCCTACTCCACCAGCTGTTTCCACCCACCCACATACCCACCCACCCACATACCCACCCATCCACTTACCAACCCACCCACCCAGCCACCAAGGTTAGACCACCAGAAGGATGACCTAAAAGTTTACACACACACACACACACACACACACACACACACACACACACACACACACACACACACACACAGATAAGAGTCACAGCTGGTTTTATTGTATAGATGTAGTATTGGTACATGAGTTCCTTCCTTGTTTCTTTCTACAGTTCTCTTTTGCATTTATTTCTGTAGCTACCTTTCCCTCCTCCGTTGCTTCTGTAGTTCGCCATCCTTCTCTCCTTTCTCACTTCCTGGTTTTAATCTGCATGTCTTTTATCCTTCTTTGCATAGTTCTCGCTGTTTAATTTCTTCCTTCCGTTTTTGTTCCATCTTTCGCCTTTCCATTCCTTTACTAGTTCCCATTCCATCCATCCATCTTTTTTCCTTCATTTTTTTCCTTTTTTTTTTTTTTTATTGTACTCTACCCATGGTACCTATTTCCAATGCTCTTTAAGTCCGACCATCATTACTTCTTGCCTTCTCACATTCTAATAAATGCTTCTTTCTTCAGCCTCTGCCTTCCTACCGTCCTTACTTCTGTGGCTTCCTTCAATTTTTTGCCATTCTTCTCTATTTTTGCACCCATCCATTCATCCTTTCTTCTCCAGTTCTTCCTACAACCTTCCCTTCCTTCTGTCACTTCGTCTTTCCTGCCGTTCCCGTCTCCCTCTCCTTTCGTTCTCAACTATCCTTCCCGTCTTGCCCATGCCCATTTCTTTCTCTCACTTCCTTCCACATCTTTTTCTTTTCTTTTTTATATTTCTCCCGTTGCCAACCTTTTCCCTTTCTCCTTCATTTATCTTCTTCTTTTCCACTTCTCTGTCTGCATGACCGTCCTCATTCTCTTGCTTTCATTTATTGGCCCATGTTTTCTATATCTATCTCCCCCTTCCTCATCATTTCCCCCCCCCTTTCTTTTCATTCTCTTCTCTACTCTCCTTATCTCCTTTCATTCACTCCATTCACTTCTTCACTCAGCTCCGTCTTTCATTCCTACTTGAATATTGCTCTGCTATGTGTCTTCAACTAAGAGAATAGTTATTGTGGTTATGTTATGCCATATAGCAAAAGAGAGCTAATGCTGTTTGCTTTCCTTTGTACAGTCGCCCCAAGAAGTGACGGCAGAATATCCAGATGACAGCGGTCAGCGATAATGCTCATACTTTTCCCAATTTCTTTACAAAGTGAAACCAGTTATGTAAAACTGTTACAGAAAACAATAAGTAAATGCCAAAGTACCAGTGTTTTTCAAAATTGTAGGAAGTCTTTAGCTACGATAATAGGAAATCCTAAACGGAGCTTTCTGAAATTTTAGAAGTATAGCTCAGGGACAGTCAGGAATAATCTGCGGAGTTGAAACATAGCTTGGCAATATGCAATAATTTTTTTTGTTGTGTAAGACTGAAAAGAAAAGGGCTTTAATAAACAGTTAAGAGAAATCATTATTATTGATAAAATATTTTCCGTTACAGTACAAGGGAATATTTAAAAGTCATGTATTTCCGTTTTTGTTGTCTTGTTGGATGACGACAGAATGCGGGAAAGCGGCTCATGTTAGTAGGCTATTTTTGATGGATCGATGAACAAGCACGAAAGGAGACAACTTTTACTCAAAGACATGCAGTTATCACTCTGCATTTGACTAGTTATCCAATAAGAAATATATGTGGAAGATTTATTATAAGCAAGGTGACCATCAGTGAATGAAGTATAAAGATTGAACTTGGAAATTTGGTGAGAGCCGGGGCTCCTTGGAGATCGTCACCTTGTGTCATAGCCTTGCATCCTCATTGCATAAACGATTGTCATGAGTAATAAAATGCAGAGGTTCATGGACAAATAACTGATTTCAAAACTTCTAAATAAGCATTTTCAGTTCAGTGCGAATTTACTGCCATCTGTCATATCTCGTTACAACTGAAAATAGCTGTGCATCAACTGAGAACAAAGTAGCTAATTATCATAAGGGCGAGGACGACGAGGAATATAAAGCAGAAACGTCTTGTTCCTACCTCGGGTAGGGCATCCTTACAAAGACTAATTTCATTGTTGTGGCATCCTTATTGTTCTTATATCATCACCATAGCATTGAAAATAAAGTAGTGTATTGGAACGACAAATTTCCTTAACTGGTCCTCGAAACTAGAGCATCTGTAGTTGAAATCCTGGGAAGCAAAAACATCAGGAATACGAAGTTTCACTGCGCGTCGCGCGTGGAATAATACATTATACTGTACATTCATTCAAACTGGGAAACATAATGTGTTAACTTCTAATATATCATTGTCTCATGTAATTCTTTTTACATATATCTGAGTGTGATATATGTTATTTGATATGACAAAATGATGGCACAGAATCTTTACCTTATATTCACTAAATTTTCACTGTGCGTATGACAGTGCAGAATGACCGAAGCAATCTGAAACTCTACTTTCACATTTTGAGGCGACTGTACCACCTCCAAGCATCCTCTCGGTAAATGAAGATGTTTTCATTTGATTAGTATTACTTGTGTGTGTGTGTGTGTGTGTGTGTGTGTGTGTGTGTGTGTGTGTGTGTGTGCTTTATGGTAGAATGTGTGTCGTGCCACACATTATACTGCTTATTAGACTACAGTCTATATGCTGTGGGGATACATCTCACACTGTTATTTTACGTAGTTGTCCCATAAATACGATTTTCTCTTAGTCTTGCGTGGTTTTTCTCATAAGACCCTGCTGTTATATGATTATTTCTGTGTGCTTGAGAAAGAAGTTTTCTGTGTAGTCAAATGTAACCGGGGAGACACACACACACACACACACACACACACACACACACACACACACACACACACACACACAGAGGACATTTTAGGCAGGGGGAAAGCTGCAAAGGCCAACTTCAGAGGGAGGGGGAGAGGCCCCATGTAGTCCTCGACAAAGTCTTTAAGGACGACCATGGTTCTCAACCTAGGAATACAAAATTTTGCATACATGTAGACTCTCACCTCGATCACGTGTTAGGCAAGGTGGGTCCCCCGATGGCCTCCCCCCCCCCCCCGGTGGGGACAATACCATAGGTTTACGTAGGCACAATTTTTAGCAAATACTAGGAACTGGTAAAAGGTCGCTCCCTCTACGTATATCTATCTATCTATATATACATATATATATATATATATATATATATATATATATATCTATCTATCTATATATACATATATATATATATATATATATATATAGTTCTCACACATTATTACGGGGGGGCAGAGGGGCAATCAAAGGTTTCCTTGGTCTTGACTGCCTCATCTATTCACCAGCAACAAGGAGATTTGATTCATGTATGGAAAATCTTTAGGCAGTGATATTGCAGTCGTACGATATTGCACTGTAAATTAGTCAGTTGCTGAATATTATTGCTATACAGTTGTTAGCAGGTGTGTCCAAATCACAAGAAGTTGAGAATTATTTGTTCCACAGAGTTGTAAACAAATGGGAGAAATAACCATTTTATGTTGAACATCACCTCTTCTCTTCTAAACCTCACCTTCGCTTTCTAACCAAGACTCAGCTGTCTGAGGAAACTGACAGCAAGCCTTTTTCTGTATCCTCCTACTTTCTCTATATTCATTTCAAAGCTAAAGGTGGCTGTTGTGTATATGTAAGCAACGACTTATCTTGCTCTCGTGTTCCTGAACTTGATTCTTCTGATTTCTCTACTCTCTGGCTACTGCTTTCCTGTCATTCTCTGACCAAATATATCTGCCCTGTTTACTTATCGCCTAATTCTACTGACTATCAAAAATTCTTCGACTATCTTAGTTCTACGATGGAACACAATCTATCCATTTCGCCTTTCTTAAATCTCCATTCTAGGAGATTTCAATGTTCACCACCACCTTTGGCTCTCCTCTCCTTTCACTGATCCACCTGGTGAACAAGCCTACATCTTTTCTATCATTAATGACCTAGAGCAGCTTGTACAGCACCCTACCCGTATCCCTGACCGCCTTGGAGAGAGCTCCAACATACTTGATCTCTTCCTTACAACTAATCCTTCTGCTTACACTGTTAATCTTTCCTTTCCGTTGGGCTCCTCCGATCACAACCTTATTACCTTAACCTGTCCTATCACTCCGGTACAGCCTGTGGACCCCCCAAAGAAATGGCGCTTTGGAGCTGCAGATTGGGAGGCCCTCAGGTAGCACTTCTTTGATTTTCCCTGGAATGATTATTGCTTTCATGGCCGGGAGCCATCTGAGTGTGCCTTGCACATTACAGAGGTTATTCTCTCGGGCATGGAAGCATACATTCCTTTCTCATATCCTTTGACTAATGCAAGAAAGCCTTGGTTTAATCACGCTTCATCTAATGCTGTCTGCAGCAAGGAGAGGGCCTATTAAAGGTACCAGCGCCAACCCACCCCTGAATCACATCTTTTTTATGTTTCTGCCCGGAATCGTGCTAAATCTGTTCTTTGCTCTGCTAAAAATAATTACATCCGCACTAAATGCTCTCAACTCTCCAACTCAAATTCTTCCCGCTCCTTCTGGCACCTTGCCAAAACCTTTCTAACAAATTTACCTCATCATCCTTCCCTTCTGTTTTCTACACTAATGGCTCTGTAGCTATTTCTTCTACTGATAAAGCAAATCTCTTTGCTTAGACTTTCTCCTCCAATTCTACCTTAGACAATTCCGGTGCTGTTCCTCCATTACTTCCTCCCTCTGACTTCCTCATGGCTGACATTAAAATTTCTTCAGCTGATGTATTTTCTGCCATCACTGGCCTCAGTACTAACAAGGCATATGGGCCTGATGGAGTCCCTCCTGTTGTCCCCAAGAACTGTGCTTCTGTGCTTACACCCTGCCTAGGTAAACTCTTTCGCCTTTGTTTTTCAACTTGTGACTTCTTGCTGGAAGTTTACTCTCATTCAGCCAGTCCCAAAGAAGGGTGACAATTCCCAACCCTCTAACTATCGTCCAATTGCTTTAACATCCTGTGTCTCAAAAGTTTTTGAGTCTATTCTTAACAGAAACATTTTAAAGCATCTTTCCTATCACAACCTTCTTTCTGATCGTCAGTATGGGTTCCGTCAGGGACAATCAACTGGAGATCTTCTCACCATACCTTTCAGACTCTTGGTCATCCTCCTTTCGGGACTTTAAGCTTTGCCATTGCAATTGACATCTCAAAGGCTTTCGATCGAGTCTGGCACAAATCTTAAATTTCCAAACTGCCCTCTTACAGTTTCTATCCTTCCATCTGTGCCTTCCTCTACAGCTTCCTTTCTGGTCTTTCTATAGCTGCTGTTGTAGACGGCCATCGTTCTTCTCCTAGGTCTATTAACGGTGGTGTTCCTCATGGCTCTGTCCTATCACCAACTCTCTTCCTTTTATTCATCAATGATCTTCTAAGCTGTACATCTAACCCTATCCACTAGTATGCTGATGCTTCCATCTTTCACCTTTCCATTCAGTTCCCACAACGTCCATCCCAGCAGTTACTTAAACAATCAAGGGATGAAGCTATGGCATTCCTAATGTCTGATCTGGCTTGTATCTCTGGCTGGGGTAAAAATAATCTTGTTGTTTTTAATGCATCTAAGACTCAGTTTTTACACCTATCAACCCGACAGAATCTTCCTACCCATTAAAATTTAATAATATCCAACTCAATCCAGCATCATACTTGAACATGCTTGGGGTTTCATTCACACGGGATTTATCTTGGAAAAATCATATTACATCTTTGGTAAAATCTGCTTCCAAGAGATTAGGTGTGCTAAGCTGACTCCATACCTTCTTTACCCCTGCACAGTTGTTGACTTTATACACGGGATTTATTCGCTCCTGTATGGACTACAACTCCGGTGTGTGGGGAGGCTCCCCACATACAGCTCTTCTTAATAGGGTGGAATCAGAGGCATTTCGACTCATCAACTCTGCTCCTCTTACTGGCTCCCTTTAACCTCTGTCTCTTCGCCTCACTGTTGCCTCTTTATTTCTTTTCTATCGCTACTTCCATGTTCATTGCTCCTATGAACTGTCTGCTTGCATTCCTCCACCTTTCCGACAGGTGCGTAGCACCCGTCTAGCAAAAAACTCTCATCCTGTTTCTGTCCAACTCTCTAATGCAAGAGTTAACCGTTACTCCCAATCCTTCCTTTATGCAACAGGTCAGCTCTGGAACTGTCTCCCTCTGTCTGTATTTCCAACTTCCTATGATTTCCAGTCTTTCAAAAGCAGTGTGTACAGGCATCTCTTTTGTATCGTTTTTGTTTTGTTTTTTCTTGGAAGGAACTGTTTTGCGGGCTCGTAGCCTTTGGTTCCTTCTTCCTCGCATAAAAAAAAATGTACCTAACTGTGATAAAGCACTAATGTAAACAAATATTTGATACGTATTTATCCTCCATTCCCCAGCTGAAACATGTTTGCTCCTGAATATTTTATTTTTGAAAAAAAAAAAACAACATTTCCTGCAGTTCATAGAATGGAAGGCACGACAACAGAATTATTCAGATTCTGCATGTACTTAATGTTGACTTTATATTTCTTTAAATTTTGAGGTAAGATTGTGTGGAATACGATTTTCTTTCATTCTTTCAAATTAAATTATTGTGACAGCTTTTTCCATGCTGCATGGATGTCCTTCTTTTTCCTATTTGCTTCGGCCAGAGGATTTAGCAAGTGGGGGGGGGGGAGCTTCTTGTTTTGTTATCCTTGTCTGACTTGAATAATTGCTTTAAATATACACTTACCGTAAAACAGTCTTGAAAAGACCAAATGGTCTGTTGTTGTTGTTTGGTTTCCTTTGTACGCCTTTCCGTCTGTTCCCGATTTCTGTACCTAGTTCCATGTCTCCTGTCTATATTCATTCTTTCATTTTTCTCTCATTCTTTACCTATCGCCTTTCCTTACATCCTTGTCTTTTCCAATCTTCAGTTGCCTCCTACCTCTGCTTGAATCCCTCCATCTTCTTCTTCTTCTTCTTCTTCTTCTTCTTCTTTTTTTCATTTATTTCCCGCTCTCATTTTTCCTTCCATGTCTTCTTACTTTTTTTTCCTTGAATATACCTCGTCTTTGTATTTCTGCGCGCTCTGTTTGCTTTTCTTTCTTTCCATTCCCTCTTCAACCCTTCCACCCCTTTCTTCCTCCAATCCCTATTTTATCTACAGCTGTTTACTCTTAGCACCTCCTTCCTTCTGTGTTACACTTCATGCTTCCTTTGTCCTATACGTCCAGACTCGTTTTCCTTTGCCTCCCCTTCAGTTCTCTTATTTGCTGGGGCATGACGACAATTGTATGAGGGTGGTTTAGGGAAACACAAGTCTGAGGCAAGGTTATTATCCTGGCTGGTTTCACCGAAGGACTTCGTCATTCGGTGAAACCTGTCAGGACTAATACTTTGTCTCAGACTCGTGTTTCCTCACACAATCCTCGTATGTCTCTCATTTGCCCTTCCATCTATTTTTTCTTTGTCTTCCTCTTTCTTCTTCTCCCCTCTTAGTTTATCTTTTCTCACTTCCTTCTTTCTTCTATTCCTCAGTCCTGTTCTCCTTCATTTTTCTCCTCCTCTCTGTTTAGTCATGTCACGGTTAATCATATCACCTTCATCCTCTTTTCAAGCCCGCTTATCGGTTTAACGTAATCCTTTCCTTTAACTCTTCTCTCTCTTTCCATTTACTTATTTTTCTTCTTTATTTCTATTACTTCCCCCACATTCGTTAGAGCTTCCACCCGATTATCTCCATCATTCTTTCTCTTTTCGTCGCTTTCTACCTATTTGTTCTCTCTACTTCCTTACGTTGTCCTCAGTTTTCCCTTAAAGACGTTGTCATGGCTGTATTTTTCTTCTTTACTTTTTTATAGCCAGTGTCCCTTCTTTCTTCATCTATCAATTCTTCTTCTTTCTTTTCTTACGCTCTTCCTCACTTTTCTTCCCTTCCGGCCTCAGTTCTTTCTTCGCTTCCCTCCCCCCCACATCCTCTCTCTCTCTCTTTCTCTCTCTCTCTCTGTCTCTCTCTCTCTCTGCTTCCTCGGTTTCTCTACTCTTCTTTATCTCCCTCCTCACATTCTCCTTCCTGTCCGATCCTTCCTATTTCCTTCCTTTTTACATCTTTCTTCCTTTCCTCCCCCCCCCCCTCCCTTTGCTTGCCTCACCACAACCCTCTTTACCCTAACTTTTCCCTTCTTCTACCTCTTTTATCCCTGCCTCGTCTCCCACTTTCCTTCTCTTCCTCCTCCTCGCTCCTCTTTCCTCTCTACTCCCTTACCTTTTCTCTTCCTCCTCTCTTCGCCTCGCGCTCTCTCTGTCTAAACTAACTTTCAGTCTCTCTCTCTCTCTCTCTCTCTCTCTCTCTCTCTCTCTCTCTCTCTCTCTCTCTCTCTCGTTATTTTATTCCTGTCTCCCTCCCACTCTCGTCTCTTTCCGACCAGGGCCCCAGTCTTTCCTCCCTCCCTTACTTCATGTTTTTATTCTTCCTCAAGGCTCTTGTTAATCATAAAATGAAGTTCCTTTCAAAAAGCTGCAAATTTTTTAATTACTCCGTACAGGTACTCTTACCTCCTCAATTTACTCAACCTCCGTCACATAATATTAATACAATTTTAATCTTCAGGTACTTTCTAATATCTTTCCTTTTTCTCCTTGGCCACTTCAGCCCTTTGGCGTCTTGCTTATTTTATTAAAGAGGTTTGGGAAATGATCTTCTCTCTGGTTTGACGGAAATTTAATCCCAGTTTGAGACGGAATACTCTCACTTTTTGAATTTTGTCAGAACAAGCTATTCTGATCTTCCACAAGACCCCATCAAAAAATCACAAAAACGCCTTGCTAATCCCATTATATCAGGATGACACCTGGGTCATGAGGCCTAGCTGTCAGCCAGAGTCAACACACAAACAATATTCATTCACTAGTTTACTGAAATTCCGTTGTAAGATGATTAACCAAGGCCAGTACTGACCCCTCCAGTTGGAAATGGTCTCTCCTAAGCTCAAGAACAAAAAGAAGAGGTCCTTGGACAGAAGGAGTTGGTAATTTGAAAACCTAAAAAAAAAAAAAAATGGCTGGAAGTAACAGGAACAACATGGAAAAGGATGGGAATGTAAAAACGGAATAAAAGGTTGCCGTGGTGTTTTCCGTGAAGTTTTGCTGGTTGGGATAGATCTCTGGTTTAGCGAGTTCGGCGCCAGAGCCATGTTCGACTCTGTGAGGAGACACTGATGGTGTCTGTGTGGTGTTGTGCTGGAAATGAGAAAGAGAGGAGGAGGGTGATAAACGGGAAGGGAGGGGAACTGATAAAAGAATGAAGGGAGAAAGGCAGATAGGTGTGGAGATGAGAGGGAGAGACTGCTGATGAACGGGAAAGGAGGGAAACTAAAAAAGGACAAGGAAAGGGATAGGTAGATGAGAGAGAAGATGAAAGGAAGGGAGGAGGCAGCTGCTAAGCAGTGAATGACAGGAACTTCTACTGAAGAGGAAAGTGCAGAGTAGATACTTAAGCCTCAATGAACTTACGATCCTCATGAGGTGGTCCGACCTCATGACTACTCTAGGAGGTTCTCAGTGTGATGTCAAAAGTGAAAGAAAAGGAAAGAATAGCAAGCAGGCTCTTCTTTGCCCTCATGACTCCCCAGAGTGTCATGCAGGGAAATAACACTTTACAGGATGAAAATATCTGAAGAAAATTTCACATGTTTAGCAGATGAGGTAACATGTATAAAGTTTGAGATAACATAAGCATAAATTGTAGTGAAATTTAATCCAACCAACACTTTTTTTTATAAATATCATTATTCGCATTTTTTATACTGTGACCGCTTGCATTTCATAACAGATGATTTCATTGGTCAAGTCTGTCCTGTGACATTTTTTACATGTTCAACTCAAGGGATAGAATTAGCTGCACGTTCCCTGAGGCTCATCGGTCCTCCTACATGCATACCACTTTCACATGTCACTAAAATCTCATTTTAGAAATGAGGATGGTATAATTAATACACTTAATATGGATCTGGAATGTATTAATATTAGAGCTACTAACATATTGTGGCAGGTGGTTCCATTGCTTCACAGTATCATTCACAGTATCATTAGTGAAGAAATATGTGATGCAACTGTAGTCTCTCAGCTTGAGGCCATTACCCCTTGTGGAAAGATGAAGAGTGGTTGTGAACAACTTGCGTGTTTCTAACTTGTTGAATACTTTTAAAATTTTAAATATTCAGTTACTTTACCTCTCAGCCTTTGCTTTTTGAGAGAACAGTTTTAGTTTATTCAGTCATTCTTGATTCTTTATATCTTTGATGTATGGAATTTATCAAGCGGCCTTTCTTTGAACAGCTTCCAGTTTAATCTACCGCGTCCCAGCAGATTTTCGAGCATTTTTTTTTTTTTTTGCTAAAACCTCCGCTTTCTATGAGAAACATCGAAAATTCATAGAGAAATTGCTCACCTGACCTTAGAAGTGGTCTAAACAGGTGACCTTCCCCTTACCTGGCACCGTGTTCTATAGAGCCAGGCTCCAGACAAGACATTTTCTATGGGAGGGGTAACTATTCCAAACCACTCAGAATAGGTAGATATTTATTTATTTGGTACGAATTTATGTGTGGTACAAGTGTGTATTGGTTTTCACACAGTAATGTAGGTGATATAAGTGTTGTTTCACCCACCAAACACATCAACATACTGCACCTTTTTGGCAACGTTACCTTCGCATCACTTAAGCTTGTTTCTTCCTCTGGGGCCATGTAAACTTTGTCCTCCACATTGTCATCGATTGCGAAATGACTCTCGCCTTGAATTTCGTACCGTGGTGCTATATGTCTCTCCCAGCCAGGTTGCTGGTAACAGGTGAGTTGCCAAGACAATGGCGTGCGGGGGGGGGGGAGGTCACACGGGGTAAGGCATTGTCCCTGCCTAGCCTCGGGGAGAGGAAGGAGTCCTGCGTACACATACCAAAAATCTCGTGAAAATTTGAAAAATGTGCAAATGATGGACCTCACAAGTGCAAAACGTATGGGTATCTCAGCGGGTGTCACTGTGACAAAACGTGGAGACATACTCATACGTCAACAGGACGTGGCGGGTTAATGCAATTTTCTCCTTTTTTTCATACATAAATCTCAGAACTGGAGAGCATATTCCAGGTGTGGCCTGTGAAGGTTTATGATTATTAATCCAAGTGCGATATTTCACTCCATTTTTCCCTCGGTACTCCGCTGTTAGAACCAGAGCTCCTTAAAGACAAATTTCTCATTCCTTCATACAAGTAGTTTCTTTGTATCTTTATTCATATTGCCACAAGTTCGATTTTCTTTACAGAAATCCAGCATGCAAATCTTGATATTTACCTCACATTTACTGGCATCTGCCTTTCATATGTAAGTCAGTTATTATGTCCGCTTATCGTTGAAGTGATTTGCTACTGTTTTTAGGTGAAATTGCTATTTCATTTTTTAGGTCATGTGAGACTCTTGATAATGTGTTGCTTACTCCCTCATGCATGTTATTTATGTACATAATAATACGCTGAGTCCAAGAGTGAACCCTGGCCAATTCCGAACAAAATCGCCTGGATGTAGAACGAGTTGAAAAGAAAAAAGTCACCGTCCTGAAAGTCGTAATGCAAGTAACTTAACTCATTCAGTACGAGGCATCTTTCCTAATCTGAATAAAATTGTCTGGGGATGGCAGGAATAAGCAAAATACTGGTGTTACTATCAATCTAACACATTCTAAATACGGTAAATTTTCTTGCCCCAACTACCAGATCGTTTCATTTGGCTTGGGACTGCGGCAAAGTAGCGAATATTTTAATGAAAACTGTGTTAATTTATTCAGCTAACCTCTTGAGCTAAATTTATAAGGCATTTTTCTCTCTCTCTCTCTCTCTCTCTCTCTCTCTCTATCTATCTATCTATCTATCTATCTCTCTCTATACTGAGGTGACCGTGGGGAATCTTATAGTATAGAGCCAGACAAGGAGAATCAAGGTGATTTTCCAACTCATATTCATTCCAGGTGACTAGTTCCGGGACACATATCCCATCCTCATACCTGAAAACATTTAAAACACATACTGCAGTTTGCATAAAATGTTAAAATATATCCACAAGAAAAAAAAATGTTACCAAAAACAGCATGTAGCAGTGCCTGATTTCTGTGAATGAAACCAAAATGTAAAACTATTTTTAATAATATAACAAACTCAAGAAATGAAAATGAGGGTGTTACCTCTGTGAGTTGGCAACAATGACTGAAAATCATGAACACAGTCAATCCTAAAGAAAAGTATCATCAAGTTTCTGAGACATCAATAGTCCAATGTGAAGCAAAAGAACCAAGTAAAGAATCAGTGAACCAAGTTTTTAAAAAACTAATTCATAGCAGCAAAACAATATTATAATCTTAATATATATATATATATATATATATATATATATATATATATATATATATATATATATATATATATATATATATATATATATATATATATGGAGCCTCTGTGGTAGAGTGGTAGAGTGTGTGAGTTTCGCACGCTGGTGAGCGCGGATTCGCCTCCCGCCATAGTTGTAAAAACTTTGGGAAGCGTTCACCAAGCCACTTGCTACTTTGGCGGACACAAGAGGTGCTGTGGTTGAACCAGTGTCCCATACTAGTATGCTTGCACCCAGTCGGCTTAAGGCGAGCCGTTTACACTTAGTTCACAGACTACACACACATTCAAAGCCACTACAACACTACAATCACACTCACAAGCACTTCTCACTCTACATAGAGTCTCTACCAGACAGCCTAAACCACTGGGTAGAAATACATTGGCTGTATTGTTCCTGCTTCGGTAGGGATAGGCCGGTCTTGCAGTGGACCTCAACGGCTATTGATGATATATATATATATATATATATATATATATATATATATATATATATATATATATATATATATATATATATGTGTTTATTTATTTATTTATATAATTAAAAGACTCTCCTAAGCTGAATTATGTTGTCTTGTTATATGGTAACAAAAATATAATAGAAATTAACAATGTATAGTGTAGAAGTACAAACTCAAAGAAAGCTTACTTGTTAGAGATAAATTTTCTAAAATAAATTAGATTGTGTCGGGAGAGTAAGAAAATATAGAAGAAATAGGGAAGAACACACAAATAACGCAGCCACATTTCTGTACGTAAATATTATGATGATAAACTATGGAACGATTATTATTATTTTTGTCGTTAATTATACCTCACTGATTTGATGCTCTGCAGTGTGTTGTGAAAATTCAAGAATCTATGAGGCTGCTTCCGTCTAGACTGAATATATATATATATATATATATATATATATATATATATATATATATATATATATATATATATATATATATATAGAGAGAGAGAGAGAGAGAGAGAGAGAGAGAGAGAGAGAGAGAGAGAGAGTATTATATACGGTTAAAAAATGAATGAGGAACGAGCGAGGTAAGGAATGAAAGCAGTGAGAAAATAAGAGGCAAAATAATGAAAGGAAAGGAAGCCCGAAAGAAAATTGAGGAAATAAGGGGGAGTTAAGAGGAAGAAATGAAGAAGGGTCTGAGTGAAGTATGGGTAAACACAAGAGGACCGAGGAAGGCGAGATAGTGAGGATAAATATGGAGGTGGACTGAAGTTAAGATGGGGCACGGGTAAAAAACAAAAACAAAAAAGTGGGACGGAAGAAACACATCGCAACAAACAGAGATACGGAGATGGATGAAGGAGGGGAACGCTGAAGACGAAGACAGAAAGAACGATACATATGGAGACGAAGAAAAGGAACGAGAGGGAGAAAGAAGACTAGAAAGGAGAGAGCAGGTGAAAACAGACACAAATATCAAGCTGGAGAAATCGACAAAGTGAGAGATAAGGGAACTATGAGAGAGAGAGAGAGAGAGAGAGAGAGAGAGAGAGAGAGTCACATAGATAAACTACACAGACCTTACAGTCTCTACGAGGTGGTGGAACCTTAACAATAGTACTTCTGTACTAATTTAGTCACAAGGGTATGAGACAAGGAGAGCACAGTAAGAAGCTCTGTACTCCGTCCCCCAGTCCCTTTGACATTTGCCGTACAAGAATAAAAAGTGAGAAACGGCACCTTACGGGGTTAAAAACCTTGACGGGAATTTTCACAGGATCGACAGAAAGGAAAATATCAACACATGAAGCGGTGCCAAGGCACAGCAAGCCCGTCCCCGGCCGTCATTTGAGTACTGACTTATAAACACAACAAGATATTTAGTCAAAGATGTCACATTAAGTTTGGAGTAAATCGGGTGAAAATTGACGATTTTATGCCCATTTGAAATTTTAGGCCCGATCCACCTGAGGTTGACCTCCCTACCGCTAACTGGAGGGTGACCCCCCCTGACGTAATGAGGCATGTTATAGGATGCAGATTTGAAAGATGCACCTTTAGGTTTTGGTTTCATGTCGATATGACGAATCTGAATTGAGTTATGGCGAAAAAAAAAAAAAAAACGATTTTCTTTTACTTTTTTATTGTTTACAGCATTGGGGTCTGTAACCTGGGCCTTGGCCCAATTTCGCTCAAAATTTAATCAGTTGATCATGTCAGAGCCCATCATACCTGTATTTTTAGTCAAAATCGCACCAGTAGTTTTCGCATTAAGTTGTAAACAGACAAACAAACAAACAAACAGGCAGACACACCAAGTGAAAACAGTACCTGTCCCCGATCCACTCAGGGATGGGGACGGGTAATGAATTGATAAATGGAACAGGTACTAGTGAAGGATCAAGCTCGTTTGGGGGTTTCTTGACTTTACTGAGCTATGTGATACAGGTTTGTGTCTCGTATGAGGTCTTGCTTACTACTGAGAGTGAGAGGAAATGGAAAATGCTGAATCTGACAGAAGCCTGAGCTAGCAACAACAAATTTTCCAGCACATTCCTACAACTCCATCATACAACTGGGTGTATATAAGGTATATATATTACAATTCTCCCCTGGGCAGAGGAAATGTCTCTCAGCATGAGATGGAAAAGAAAATTATAAAAAGACAATTCAGCTGAAAAGTAGATGCACTGCTTCTTCCTGACCATTAAGAGAAAAAATGGAAATTGCAATCCGAATTATGTGATTATGTAAATTATAAAGTAGGTGTGCAGTTTCTTCATGTGCATCGAGAGAAAACATGGAAACTGCATACTCAATCGTGCAATATGTATCCCGACTTTGAGATCCATGCTCTCACTTTCCCTTATTTCTGTTCCTTTTATGTTTGAGAAAGAGGCTGACCACCCAAGAATCACTGTGAGGGTCATACCCCTCAAATATCGCATTACAGATGACAGGTTTAACAACGTGTTTTAGGATGTCACTGTCATATCTGCAGTCCTTTCACAAATTCTCAGAGCTTTTAATTTCCTGAGGAAGGCTGATCCCCGTAAAAAATCATGGATGGAGAACTGAATATAGTGGAAGACCTTTCCAGTAAGGAAGTGAACATACCTGGGAAATGCTCAAATTTTTTAACTATTTCTGATCATTTTTATTTATTTTATATGGCATTGCAAGTGAGTCAGTTGTAAAACATGTACTAAGGTATCAAAGCCATATCTGCCTAAAATGCCAGGAATAGTCACCGAGGGCAGCACAACACCCCTGGGAGGAGCCTATGGATGGGCAGACAGTGCAACCCAACTTCATGCAACAGGGACATAAGTCCACCCTGGCTGCACGCTCCTATGACCCGGAACTCGCCTGCCACCACCATAGCAGGAAACGGAGATTACCTTGTGGGAGAGTTGACCCTCAACAGGATTGGGGTGGAGCTACTTCCTTAGCTCCAAGCAGCACTCCAGCAATGGCCAGTAGCTGCGCCCTTTGTAAGACAGGTAGTAGCTGCTCAGACCTCCAGAAGATGGCTGGTAGCCGCTCGGAACGCTTCCCAGAGACAGCCTGCAGCCGCTCTGCCCTGCAGGAGATGGCCAGTAGCCACTCCCCCCTAAGAACCATGGCCTGTAGCCAGGCTCAGGCGATGGCCAGTAGCCATGCTCTTAAAAGGCCATGGCCTGTAGCCAGGCCATACGGCAGGAGACGGCGGGTTGATGCTCCCCCGTCAGGTGCTGCTATACCTCCCCTACAGGAACCAGCGACAGCCGGTAGCTGCGCTGGGGAGAGAAGGGTACGTACCCTCTCCTCCTGTAGTTGCCTCAGAGGACAAGACACAGGCAACGGCCAGTAGCCGCACCTGTCGGCAGGAGATGGCCTGCAGTCGCTCCTCATTGGCATGTCGTCCTCCACACAGGGCTCAGGCAACGGCTGGTAGCCACACTGACAAGCAAGTGACGGCCGGTAGCTGCACTTTGCCTGCATCCCCGTCAGGGAGTCAGGCCTAGGCGACGGCCGTAGCCATGCCTATGACGAAGGGACGGCCGGTAGCCACCCTCGTTTCGTTGCCCACGGGAACCCAGCAACAGCCGGCAGCCACGCCAGGGAGGAGCACCAAAGCTCCTCGCCCCCTGTGACTCCACTACGAGGGGGCGTTCTGCCATCAGACCTGCCGACCACTAGGGGCGCAGACGACCCTACTGTTCACCACCAGTGAGGCAACCTTCAGGAGGAAGGCCTCAGCCTCAAGGATCCATGGAGAGGCCCTGTACTATCCCCAGGGTTATTCTTCACACAGCCGACTCCAGAGGGACCCTACCTGAATGACTCCTACGGGGACCGACGCCGCAGCCCACCCCTGATGGCATCCCCGACAGCAGGAGACCGCAGCCGATGGGCCCCTGAGGCCGCCCCCAGGACCCCCGGGTGAGACCTTTCCCCACCCCGATGCAGACAACACTCGTCCTTTGTCAGGCGCCTGAGTGAGCGCTTCAGGAAACTATTCGGCTCCAGTCCCGAGGGCCGGATCCCAGTTTCCAGCCCCAACAGTGTGGGACCCTTCGCCCCGCATGAGAGAGGATCCCGTGACCGCAGGACACGGAGGCCCCTGGCGGACCTCAGTCCCCTTGAGGAGCAGGGCTGTGAGCTCTCCTGCCCCCCATCTGCCAACGCCACCACCCTACCCAGTCCTGACAGTGAGTGACGGTGGTAGTGCAGTGAAAGTGAAACAGTGACCTAGACATCAGGCAGTATGTTAAAATATCAGACGGAAACTAAGCCCAATATCTATCAGTGCTATAGTACCGAAAGTATAGACCAACAGTGAAACAGTGACAGGGCAAGAGAAGCCGAGCAGTGATTACAGTGACCTGAGTGAATGTGTATGTCGGCTCTAGTAATATAATTCTTCCACGACATAAGAACTATAGCCAAGCTACCTATTCCAACCACAGTATAAATTTCCAAAGTGACAGTGACCAACACCCCTGCCAAACACCGTAAGTGCTGTTCATTGTACTATTTTCTTTTATCCTGAACGATTGTCCCGACAGTATCCTGCGACATACTACTACTCCCGATCTCAATACATGTTATATAATTGCCTAAATTCCTGTTTGTGACATCTACCTGTTCCACATTCAAAATTTACCAATATACGTGTAAGGTTGCTGCCTTGAGTTTTTGTGCTCGGTGTCTCTCTTAGTTTCCTAAGCTCTGGTCTAGAAAGGGAACCAAGCTGCAGAATAGGCGTTCAAGGGACGGGAAGCCGACCCTTAAACACCTAGTATAACACTGCCCTCCTTTCACAATTGCTGAGCATTTTAATTTGGTGAGTTGGCTAACCCCTCCTAGGAAAAAATGGTTGTAAAATTGTATATATTGGAAAACCTTCAGAGTAATCAGACGAACCCACCTGGAATGTATTATTTAAATCTTTTCCAAGTTTCTGATTTCTCAAAAAGAAAATTAGCAGAGGGCGGACTCCCCCCCCCCCAAGAATCATGAGAGGGAGTCATGCTCCCCAAATATCGATATGCAGTTTCTTCTTGTGCATTTAGGGAAAAAAATGGAAACTGGATACTTGATCCTGTGGTATGTATGCTGATTTCGTTAAAATTCATGTGCCCACTTTCAAGTTTCTGAACGGTTTTATTTTTTTGGGGGGGCTGACCCCTTCAAGAATCACTGGGGGTTCACACTTTTCACATATCGCATTTCGGATGAAAGTCCAATGTACAACATATGTTAATATATGAATGCCATATCTGTTCTCTTTTCACAACTGAGAATGCTTAATTTGATGAGAAGGGGGCTGACGTTAGAAGTTAGGGTTGGAATTTTGTATACACCGGAGTGGAAAACTTCCCACCAACCAAACGAATTCACCTACGAAGTACCATTCAGGTATTTCTCCCAATTATGACTGTTTTAATTTTGGGATAGGCTGACCCCCAAGAATCACTGAGAGGGTCACACTTCCCAATTATAGCATTTCAGATGAGAGTCCGTTGCACAACATGTACTAAGATCAAAGTCATATCCTCCCTTCTTCGCCTATTTTGTATCCCTTACAGTACATGTTTTGGAGGTTGAGCGGACCCCCACAATACATTGGTGAAAATTTTTATTTAGTCGAGGACATTGTCAAGTAAGGAGCCAAAGAAACCTGAGAGGTTTCGTTGAAATCCATCAGCTCACTTTCTATTATTTCTGAGCATTATTATTTTGGGGAGGGGGGCTGACCTCCCAAGAATTATTGGGGGTCTCGCTTCCCAAATACTGCAGTACAGATAAGAGTCTTTTGTACAATAGGTCAACTCTGGAACTGTCTCCCTCTGTCTGTATTTCCTACTTCCTATGATCTCCAGTCTTTCAAAAGCAGTGTGTCCAGGCATCTCGAAATGAATGGATCTTGAATTTGGCTCTCTCTTGTATTTTGTTTTTCTCTTGGAAGGAACAGTTTTGCGGGCTCGTTGCCTTTAGTTCCTTCTTCCTCACATAAGAAAAAAAAAAAAAAAGATATGAAACCCATATCTGCCTTCTTTAGATTATTTTTGACTGTTTAATTTGGCTTGGGGACTGAATATTGTATATACCGGAAGACCTTTTAGGGCGTCGATGAAATCACGTGAGAAATTTCGTTGAAACCCATCTACTCACATTCCCTTATTTCTGTTTTTTTTTTTTTTTTCCTTTTGAGGAGGGATGACCCCCGATGAATCATTAGGGAAATCATTCTCCCCAGTACTTCATCACTAATAAGTGTTCATTTTACAATATAAACTACGGTAGCAAAGCAATGTCTACCTTCGTTTCATTATTTCAGAGAATTTTTTATTGCCTACCGGGACTGACCCCCCTAGAAATCATGGTTAGAAAATTGTATATAGTGGGAGGTCTTCCCTGGAACCCGATGAACTCACTTGGAAAGTTTCATTCAGATTCATCAAATGGCCAAGGTGGAGGTGAAGAACACACACACACACACAACCTGAGCTTAGCGTTACGGTACACGGCACGTTGCCGAAAATGATACCATCCTGGCCTCGGATTCACTAACAGCCACTGAGCGACAATGCTGCATGATGTCGCACGGGAGCCAGCGACCACCTCTCAATGGTGTGTTTGGAAACTGTCCAAGTCTCTTCGGCAGTGAGCAGAGAATTTGGTGGTGAAAAATTTGCTCGACCAATCAGCAACGACCAACCTATCACGTGACTGAATTTAAACATACCACATCCTCCTCTCCCTCCCTCTCCACAAAACGAGTACGCACTGCACATAAATACGTATATATGCATTTACACACATAATCACATACGTCATTTAGAACAAAATTAATGTTTTCAAAGATGGACTATTTATGTACATTCGTATGAATTCACGTACATACGTATGTATACATGTAGGCCTACGCCAGTGTACAGTCTAAGACACAACTATCTTCCCAGTTCTGTCTAAAGAAAATTTACACCTGGCGAAATACAATGAAAACCCTACTTCTACTAATGCGTGTTTCAAATGGTTCGATTTTTCCACTAAATCTTTTTCAAACTTTGGGAAGATTGTCGTGTCTTAACCGTACACAAATACAGTACAATGTGTATGTACTTATACAACGGTGTACTTACGCAAGACGGTATGTAGGTACTCAAGAGTGTCTGTAGACACGTGTACGACGGTCTTGCCTACTAACGCACTTGAATACGTACGTAAATACGTTGACATATTTATGCATGTACGTAACTTAAGTATTTATGTGCATTCCTACTTAAACATTACTTATATAAGAATATACGTGCATCAGTCTTTATGTACGGAATCGTACGTAAGTACGTTTATAAGCACATAAGCATGTCCATAAGCAGGTATGAATGTGTGAATATATGGAATTTTGTGGGTAAGTAAATAGGTATGAACACATGTACATAAGCACGTGCATATGTGTATGCAAGTACACACATAGGTGTGTACATAATTATGTACATGAATGGACAAGTACATACATAGGTGCATTCATAAGTACATGCATAGATGCGTATGTATGTACACAGGTGTGTAAGAACGTACCGGTACATACAGTAGGTGCGTACGTAAGCACATACATAGGTGCATACATAAGTATGTACGTAGGTGCGTACTTAAGTACGTACATAGGTGCGTTCATACTGTGCAGTATGTAAGGAAATACCCTCCATGTCGCAGAGAACTCATTTGTTTTGGTCGTAATCAATGTTATGTGCCTATATTTCTGAGTCATGATCCTGAGGGAGGGACTGGGGGTCCCTTAGGGAAAGGTAGGCTCTAAACAACAAGGATGGCGGCCGACACAGTGTGTGCATGCCAGTGTAATGCCGAAAGTGAGCAGCATGGCCGGTATGGGAGACGCCAAGCGCCGCCAAGAGCGTGCATCACAGGACTGACTAGAATAATATTGATACAGTATGTGGGCAAGAAGATAACGTAATAATATGAAGAGTAGGTGGCCATGATACTAATAACAAGAATATACTAAGTCATGAAGGAAGTACTTAAGTTAAAAGTTAAAGGTATATGAATGAGACAGATGAGAGGAGTCCATGCAGAATTCAGTATTAGGGAATAAAAGAATTGATACACATGTATGTACTGAAAGAGAAGAATGAAGATCATTTAAATCATTTAATAATACGATGGAAAAAGAGTAACTATGAACTCGGTGACATAAACATTAGTGAGTATACAAAAGGTAAATATAAGATGTTGAATGGTTGACAAAATTATTGATTCATTTTAGTGATAAATAATAAGGATCGTCCATGTCTTCATGAAGAGCTGAGGCCTCATACCAACTTGACATCAAAGCACACAAAATGTTCAGAATCTGATATCTCTTCCAGCTCTTCAGAGACTTTAAACAAAACTGTTTATACTTTCCAGGAATGTTAAGTGTACAAGTAAATTAACTACATGTGAACATCAACAGAAAGACTATCAGAAGTCCCACAACTGCAGGCTAAAAGAAATATGTATGCCCAGTTCAACAAATGAGCACAGGGAGAGGTGGAGGCAGCGTTGGTGCTGTTGATGGTGGTCTTCATGCTGATGGAGGTAGCTGGGCAGTGGGAGATAGTGGGACGAGTGTTATCATTTTCCACACTGAACCAGCTCATATCCATGATCATGCTCCATTTTTTCACATCATTTCCAGATTTAACACATTTCACTGTTTTTTTCTGGACTAGCTATCTTTGTAGCAGTCTTAATTTCATGAAGTCTTTTTTCCACATGCCTGACGCAGCAGTGAACAAGAACTGTTATGATAAGGAATCCTACAAAGCTGAACACGATAGCAGGGCACACAAAATGAAGGCCCAAATTAGAGTAATAGGGGAAATGAGGCATCTGAACATTTGTAAAATCAGAGCTGTTGAGGTCATCAGTCATGCCCAACTGAGACGAGGTAATATTTCCATCATCAATGGGGAAGTTGGAAGATCTATTAATAGGCACTAAGAATTCGAAATTAGGAGAATTAATAGAATAATGTTGGTGTGTTCGATATGTAGAAAGAGAATTTGAATTGATGGAAAAATAGTCTCGAGCAACGTAAAGACCAGAAGATATGAGTGGTATGAGAGGGACGTTTGGACAGGTAATATTAACAATTAACGGATTACAAAAATAGAAGTCGTGCACAAGGTCCAAGTGAATGTGGATAATGGGTATACCTGGAGCAGGTGTGAAAGAACATGCAGAAGAAACAGTCTTTACTAAAAAATTATGGACTTGAACATTTTTCCAAGCAGCCATGATAGGGAGGACACTAAAGAGGATCACAGGACAAAAACAAAGGTGCAACTGACGAACATGAACGTAAGAGGTCAGAAGGGACAAAGGCAATTGACATAATTATGGTCATGAGTCAGAAGAAAAAAATCAAAGTAGCCTACACATTTGCAGTGCATAAAGAACTGTTGAGAAACAGAGAAAATGGAAGAAGTGGTGCCCTGCACAACAAACCTCACCCGACAGCAGTTATTTTATTGCCGTTAAATACTGAATCAGTACTGCCATTTAATATCAGTACACAATTAACGCCTAAGGTAATGACACAAATATTTTCAAGTTAGATCCTCTGAAAATCCTTGATCTTGCATTTGAACTTTCAAGGTCACTCACGGTCAAAGGTCATGTTGCAAAATGAAAGCCAAAATGACACTTCATGTCTCCTGATAACAGTAAATACCTCTATCTTCAACAAGTTTTGAGTTATCTCCCCCTGAATATCCATGACCTTGAGTTTGACCTTTCAAGGTCAACTGTGGTCAAAAGTCAATGTCACCAATTAAAAACCCATATGTAACTTCCAATATCTTGATAATGGTAAATATCTCTCTATCTTCAACAGGTCTCAAGTTGTAGCTCCCTGAATATCCATGACCTTAATTTTGATCATTCAAATGCACTCAAGGTCAAAGGTCGTGGTGCCAAATGAATGCCTATGTTGTGAGTTCCTGTATGTTCATAATAGTAACTATCTCTATCTTCAACCGGTTTCAAGTTATTGCCCTCTGAAAATCCGTGACCTTGATTTTGACGTTTCAGGGTCACTCGATTACCTCCAAAATTTAATCTCCTTCTTTTGGGACAAGTGCAGACATATCCTGAAAGTATCATGAAGAAACTACGGTACCTTATGTATCAAGGTGGCAATGCCTTATGTCAATCTTCCAAGGATCCTTGTTGAATTGCTATATAAACTATATAAATGTTGGATGTCGATGTGTGGAAGTCCATAAAGATTTATATAATTCAGTTCGCTGTCCACACGAACACCTATTCTCTAGTGAAAAAAGGTCAGGAGTCTGTAGCCGTCTCTGATAGCCCATGTAAAGTACTTGATTGATGGCGTAAGCTTAGTAGTACGTGTATGACTATGTAGTCTCTCAAATCTCTTTTTTTTTTTTTTTTTTCCCACGAGGGAGGGGAGGGTGACTTGGCCTCCCGAACTACACACAGAAATCCAGATGTGGTCATACAAGAGAAGTGTACAGGGAGAGGAGTATCTCCCAGTTTCTGTGCTGCATCTTTATGTAACCTAAATTCCTCTCTGCCATGTTCTTTTCCCAGTGCGTTGCCTGGAAAACTTGTGGTCATTGTTAATTACAGTCAGTTTTAAAGTACGTGACAAAGTTTTGGGTCGTGTTTTATTCAGTTAACTGCTTTTTGATGTCGGAATAAGTTAATGATATATCTCTTTTAATGTTTCAAGATCATTCCTTCATAGCTAGCAACATCTTTCACAATCAGTCTCCTATAACAGTTCAGTATTCGACAGGGAGAGGTAGTAGTTTTTATTTCAGTTGCAAGTAGAGCCAACTATAATACAACTAAATCTTTCCCCAAGGCAGTACTGCTGATTGTGCTTCCTAATAAAAAGTAGTTGATCCTTGGATTTGAATGACCAGTGTCAATCACCCTGCGATTGTACAGACTGAATAGCTTATTCCAATATTCAGACCATTCCCTCGTTTTAACAAAGTCCCAAAGTACAGTAACTCTTTTGCCTTCTTGATTGATGAGGCATTATCTCCTAGCTCTGTGACGTCCACATACTCTATTGGTGGCTGAAAATGCCCACATCTGTATGAAGATAAAAAGGAAGGACCAATCCGAGAGTGATATGCCCATGCCCACAATTTGGTGTAAGAACTGTACAGCACGATCTTCCCCTTTGACCTTGTCCCTCGACCGAATGCTTTTAAAGTCAGAGTATTTAACCTTGTCTGACCCTTAACTCTTCCAGGTCATAGTTCCCTTTCCCTTTGACCTTGACACTTGACACACTGTTCTCAAAATAAGTCCCTTTATCCAAGCTTTTGCTTAACCCTTCCTAATATTGGATAGAAACTTTTTCAGTTGACCTTCATATGTGATCTTGATCTTCGATGTATTATTCTAAAAGAAAGTTGGTCAACTCGTAGGCTGCTCCCCAACCGTTCCCCCAATTTGGTGTAAATCTGATGAAAGTTGTTTTAATTATTTTGTTCACATACAGACAAACAGACTAAACTTTAGCCTTACCCTGTGACTTTGACCTTTGACGATTTGTCTTGGTGAACCTCTTTGTTCTTGCTATACCCTCAACCCTTCTACCAAGCTCGTCGTAGGTGGATTAAGAACTGTTCTGGCTGATATTTCTGAGCCAGTGTTGGATCAAAACCTGTGTCCATGAACTCTGATTAATTCTTTTCCAAAAACAATAGGTCAGAACAGTCAAGCCTTCGGCTGTCCCTCTATCTCTTTACCAAATTAAGTTAAAACTGGGCAGAAATTGAGTTATATTGTTCACACACACACACACACACACACACACACACACACACACACACACACACACATTGTCTACGTATCTATACACCTAGGCTGCTTCCTCTAAGGAAAGGGAGGTAGCCAAGACAGGATGTCACACTCCCACTTTACTCATCCGAACACACTTTTATTCGTATCTTAGTCGCAAGGGGAAAAAGGAGAGTTCATCATTGCACCACACAGTACGAGGGCCAACTGCGCAGTGTAATCGGCGACATCCGCAGCAAGGCCCCATAGCAGAGCTGGTTTACCCCTGCCACATCGTAATGGACCCATCCCCTTACCAGCACCTGCCCTGACCAGCTGATCTGAAAAAATGCAGGAGAATATCCTCTCGGGGTCATGTCATCATTTATTTATTCACAATTCCCTCCAGTCATTCCTGTCATGCGCAGACACTCTTCTTTGCTCAACAAAAATCCCTCTCGCATCCAACGCTCTCTTCACACTGTCCATCCATCCAATTCGTGGTCTTCCTCTCAGCCTTACACCTCTCACATCTGATCCAGTTATCTTTTTCACCAATCACTCTTGATCCATTCTCTCCATATGCCCAAACCATCACAACACTCTCTGCTCAACTCGATCAACCATCTCCCGCATAACTCCAGTTCTCCTTTGCACTTCATCATTTCTCATTCGATCCATATGCGTCACCCGACGCATATTCCTCAGACAACTCATGTCCATTACATCCAAACGTTTCCTCTCTGCCACTCCCACATCCCATGTTTCAACCCCATTTAACGCAGTCGGTACCACAACACCCTCATACAGCCTTCTCTTTACATCCATTCTAAGCGAACAACATCTAAACACTTTTTTTTTTTTTCATTCCTCCCAACACCTTTCCTATTTAATTCATTCTAAACTTCACTTCTACATCTGTTTTTCCATCCACAGCAACATGAGGCCCTAAATACTTAAAACACTACCTTCTCAAGCAACTCACCATTCAAAACTATATTCATCCTCATATCATCTACCAACCTCGTACACTTCATCACTTTACTCTTATTCTCAGTTACTATCAGTTTCCTCTTTTCACACACCCTTCCAAATTCCTCTACCAACTGTCTCAATCTCTCCTCAGAATCAGCCACAAGTGGAGTATCATCCGCAAACAGCAGCTGATTCAGATTCCACTCTCCACCATCAGCATTCACCAGGCTCAAACCTCCACCTAGAGAGGTGTATGGTATGTAGGAGGACTACTGGGCCTTGGGACCAGGCTATGAAGCCTATGCCCAGAGTCGAGCACATAAAAAAAAAAAAAAAAAAAAAACACACTCGCATTCACCTCCCTAACATCACCATCCATATAAGTATTTAACAACCAAGGCGACATTACACATCCCTCTTACAGCCGCATTCTCACGGGAAACCAATCACTCACAGTATTTCCCACTCTTACACTTGGCCTACTATTTACATGTAAACTGTTCACTCCTTTTATCAACCTACCATCAAGTCCATACACTCGCAAAACAGTCTACAATGCCTCCCTATCAGTTCTATCATACGGTTTCACTAAAACCATGAACTCCCAAAATACATCCATACCTATCGCTAAATACTTTTCACACAGCTGTCTCACGGCAGACACCTGATCCACGCATCCCCTCCCTCTCCAAAAGCCACACTGCTCATCACCAATCACTCCCTCTGTACCCTCTCTAACTCTTAATTAACGCTCTACCATACACCTTACCTACAACACTCAACAGACTTATAACCCAAATGCTAGTACACTCATACTTATCACACTTACCTTTAGCCTATACAAAGGAACAACACAATCAGTCAGTCAGCACCATACCTCTCACAAAATACATATTCAACAATCTTAGTAACCACTCAACAATAATCGCTCCACCACCTTTCTGGCATTCCACAGCACACCCATCCATACCTGCAGCTTTCCCTGCTTTCATTTCCCTTACTGCCTCCTGCACTTCCTCCATTGTGATCAAAGAATCATACAACTCTCCTAACACATTTATTCCTTGCATGCTTCCATCTGCCACAGTCTCAGCCTCCCTTTCCTCCTCTACATTTAGCAGTCTTTCAAAATACTCTGGCCATCTTTACCTTGCTGCATCCATCTCAATTAACATCCTTCCATCCTCTGCTTTTACTCGCTCTTCCTTCTCAGACTCTCCCTTTTTCACCCTTTTCGCCTCCTTCCAAAATTTTTTCTTATTCTGTTGAAAATTCTCAGTCAAACTCCCACCCCACCTCTGAACTGCTGCCACTTTAGCATCAAACATAGTCCTTCTCTCCCTGTTCCACATTTCCTGATACCTCTCATATGACACTTTATCCATCCTCTGCAGCCACACTTCACTTTCACGTCTTTTCTCAGCCATACCCATACTTACTTCCTCGCGCCACCATTCACTTGCTTTTCTAACACCACCACTCACTCGTCTCACATCACACACATACACACACACACACACACACACACACACACACACACACACACACACACACACACACACACACACACACACACACACACACACTTGATTAAATTAAGTGATGTTCTAATATGGCAGAGAAAGTATAAGCAGAAGTTTGTCCAAATAATAGACTACATCCAGTTACTGCATGAATCTGATGATACAACGCATCATCAGCTGGGTGTCGTCTATCACCAGGCGGGTAGCAGGGAGATGCAAACTTGTAAGTAAAAATTATCTCTCTAAGTAAGAATTACCGCAAGATGGGCACCATCTTTAGTAAAGTGCATATGGAAGGAGTTAAGAGAATGGATAAAGGTAGAAAAGAGGACGATGATTTCTAAACAGAATTGGTTCAAATGGAAACATATAATCAATCAGTAGAGAAAGTGAATAAACTGGAGAAAGCCTTTCAGAGTGAAATAGACGAAATTAAGAAGGAATTACTCATGCAGAAGGAAGAAAATGAAAAATTAATAAAGGAATTATACAAAATGACACAAGAGATGAGCTGTCAGTTGAAGTAGTTTCACTTAGAAGGAAGACAAGTGAAATGGCGAGTACATTTGTCAACCATGAGAATATTATGAAGGAGTTGAAAGATGATACAGAGACAATTACGCAAGCAAGCAGTATGATAGACGAAAGCAGTGATATTAAAGAGAAGACAACCCAGGCGAACGAATTAATGGGAAATCACAAAGATGAAGTACAAACTACTTATGCTGAAATGGTAAAATTAAGGAAAGGCTTAGAAACAAAAGTCAAAGAAAAGCATTAGAAAGGAAATGAAAGAAAACATTAAAAACAACCGAAAACTAGTCAACGATTCAGCAGATATCAACAAAACTAGAGTAATTACTAGTATAACTGAAGAAGAAATCATCATCATCATCATCATCATCCAGACCTCCTTTCCCACCGTAGGCAGGGTGAGGAATAGCAACATCCAGAGAGCCCAAATTTGCACAATCCAATGGGTCATGCTTCCATTTACTCACCATTCAAGCCCCCTGAGTCCCGGCTCTATCGGATATGCCAAAAACATTCACCACTTACTGTAGCTTCACATAAATGTATCCAGTAGAGTTAATCCAGACACAGTAACGTTGAAAATGGGTGCCAAATCCCTGATAATGCGCTTCTCCTCACAATATTCATCCAGCCAGCTCGATCTCTTGTCAGCCCCTAGCCTCACCGACTTCCAAACCTCTCTTCCTCATACGCTCATCTATCATATCCCCAGACCTTCTCCTAGGCCTACCTCGCCTCCTCCCTCCTTCAAATTCGCTCAGATATACCTTTTCCACCACTCTATTGTTATCCATTCTCTTCACATGACCATACCATCTCCGCACATTCTCTTCGATTCTGGTGTCCACAGATTTGCTCACTCCATATCTTTCACGAATAACAATATTTCTTATCCTATCCACTTTCTTTGCTCCACGTATATTCCTCAGCAGTCCCATCTCATCTGCTCTCACACTTAACTTTTCATTTTCATATTACACCATAGTCTCATATACATACTCCTTCATGTAAGTCTCGTGCAGCTGCAACACTCAAGCCTCAGTTTCTTATCAAGGCCTTCATTGCACCAACTACTTTCCCTCCTTGTGTCACTCTACTTTCCACTTCTTTTGCTCATTTGGCTCTCTTCTCTGTCGCTGTACCCAGGTATTTGAACTCTTTCGCCATTTCCAGTCTCTCTTCATTCACTGTAACATCACACTGGGAATCACCTTCTCTCTCTCAATAACCATTACTTTACTCTTTTCTACATTTACTTTCAAGGCACGATGCACATAGATATCGCAAAACTCTGCACTAATCTACCAAGTTCTTGTCCGGTATTTGCAAGTAGTACTGCATCATCAGCATACAACATATTTGATATAATCCATCCATCACCATTCATTACCAACGCCATCCCTCTCTCCATTACTCGTGTTTTTACTTCTCTCATCTCTCCATCCATCTGTATATAGAACAATCCTAGGGACATCACACAACCTTGTCGCACGCCAACACTGATAGTGAACCATTCACTTAGATGCTCATTTACCCTTACACATCCTTCAGTACCATCATGAAAACACTTGACGGCACCTAGCAGCATGCCATCTACACTGTATATGCGTAAACCTTCCACAATCCTTCTCTGTCTACTTTGTCATATGCTTCTTCCAGACCCATGAATGCCATAAACACCTTATATTCGTTCTCGCAAGCCTTCTTCACTATTAGTCTCATTGCAAATATTTGAACCATACATCATCGGCGACTAATAAAGCCACCCTGTTCATCGCTTACTAGGAAATCTGATATCGCTTACTTTCTCTATAATTCTTTCATATACCTTCCCTACCACACTCAATAAACTTATGCCATGAAAATTCTTGCTCTCACTAAGCTGACCATTATTTTTGTACAGGGGTATAATCACAGCCTTTTTCCACTCTGCTGGCAGTTTCATTCATCCATGCCTTCTTACATATCTCCAACAAGCATCTCCTTCCGCTCTCCTCACTACACTTAATCATCTCTGCATACACCCCATCAACCCCAGCTGCTTTCCCATTTTTCAGCCATTTCACAGCGTTCTTAACCCGTGCAAGTGTCACTTTTCCTATCACTGCATTCCTTCTCTGCACATCCCCCAAATCAAACATATTTACAGCGGCTCTGCTTTCTCTATTCCCATTCATCAGGCTTAAAAATATTCTTTCCATCTGGTCCTTACTTGATCCCCATGGATTAATAATCTACCACTTACAACCTTCATACTTCCACATTTCTATCCACTGTCACTTCTACGTTTCCGCACCTCTTTGCAGAATGACTTCCTATTTTCTGAGTAATTTGCATTCATTTTTCTTCCTAGATCATCAATTACCTCCTTCTTTTTCCTCTTCATCAGTCTCTACGTGCTTCTTGCTCTCAATATATTCACTTCTTATTTCAGTTGAACCCCTCCTCTGTAACCACTCTATCACCACTTTGGCCACTGATTCCTCTTTTCCTTCACTCCTCTATTAACCTCTTCATCCCACCATGCCGTACCTTTCTTTTTTGTTGTTACTATTGCCACACCACACACCGCTTTAGCATTCCAAACTAACCAGTTCCTATATGCCTTCCACAGGCTGTCCAGATCCATTTCATTCCAGTTCATCGATTCTAACTCCTCTACTTTGGTCCTGTAATCATCTGCCATTTCTTTGATTCTCAGCTTCTCAACTTTCAGTCTTTCTTCCTGACTGTTTATTTCTCTCCTGGTACACCGCACTCCTCTCAAATTGATCTTGCATACCACAATCGTATGATCTGACAGACCTCCAAATCGTCCTCTCATGACCCTCGTATCAGCAGCCATTCCCAACACCTACCTCTCTACGAGCACATAATCAATCATGCTCCTTTCAACACGATTCCCGCTCCCTCTATACCATATATACTTAGGTGCATCTTTGTGTTTGAAATATGAGTTACAAATATACAACCTCCTTCCCTGACACATAACCTTCAGTCGCTTCCGATTATCATTTTCTCCTGGCACTCCATTACAACCCATTAGGTCATCCTCAGCACCTGTGCCTACTCTTCCATTCATACTGCCCATTACGATCACTTTATAGCTCCTGGGCATTTTTCCCACTGCTTCATCCAGCTTATCCCCAAACCTGTCTATCTCTCTCTCACTCCTGTCATCACATGGTGCATACACTACAATTACAGCCACTTTCACCTTCTCAAACTTGAACATGGCATACACACATCTTGAGCTGACAGATATGTAATCTCTCACTCCACTCTGCCACACTTTCTTCATCAACAAAGCAACTCCTTCCTAGCATCTTCCTCGCCCATTCATGCCCGACCTCATACTTTACACCATCCCATTCCTACACGTCACAACCTTTTCATCTTTGTTTCATACAGTGCTATCATGGCATATCTCTCACACTTGAACACATTCACCACTTCCACCCTCTTGCTCTACTCATTTACACCTCTCACATTACACATGGCCTTGTGAGTCTCCCCATTTGGTTGGAGCCCTGGTCAGATATTGGGCCCTCTGAGGCTCTCCAAAACATTTGCCATGATTGAGTGATTTTAGATAGAGGAATCTGCAGACACTTAACCCGGCCAAAAAGCCCGGTTATATGGTTACCACCCAGCGTAGTACTTGGCTTGCCACTCAGTGTAGAGACCATAAGGCATCCCTACACTGAGTGAGTGGATGACGGGTGCCCCCATCAACCACTTGAAGAAGAAATCAGAAACAAAATTCCAAAAGACATGCAGATCGTAAATATAATGAACATACTGAAGGAAATATCAAAGAATATCTGTGATGAAGACACAGAGGAACACAAAAGGCTGTGGAAAAATGAGAGAAATAACCCAAGGCCTCTGAAAGTAACCTACCAAAGTGAACACTGTAGAGGAAATACAAAAAATTGCAAACGCCGGCGTGCCGCAGGGATCAGTTCTGGCGCCAACCCTATTTCTGGTTCATATTAATGATCTCTTATCTGTCACTCACAATCCCATTCACTCATATGCAGATGACTCAACACTACATAGTTCATTCACACTCAGACATCCATTTACAAAGTCTAATATCTCTACCTCTCAACTCAGTACAGCCATCTCCTTAAATCAAGATCTATCTACAATCAGTGAATGGGGACAAAACAACCTTGTCTCTTTTAATGCTAGTAAAACTAAATATATACAGTTTACTAATAGACAGATATTGCCAGATTCGTACATTACCTTCAATGCTACTAATATTCCCATCTCCAAAAGTATTGAAATTCTTGGTGTTTCACTTAACAGTGCCCTCAGCTGGACCTATCATGTCAGATCACTTGCTAAAACCGCCTCAAAGAAACTTGGATTATTGTACAGAGTCCGTAACTTCTTCGCCGATGAGCAGTTATCTATAATTTATAAGAGTCATGTCGCTCTCAGCTTGAATATTGCTCACCCTTGTGGAATGGTTGTGGAGAGGTTGCATTAAGAGAACTAGACAAAATTCAGAATAAAGCCGTTAGAATCATTAACAACCCTGCCATTACATATAAACTACCTCCCCTACAAGTAAGAAGGAATGTTGCCTCCCTTGCATTATTTTACAGATATTTTTTTGGCAAATGCTCAGACGAAGTTGCGTCCATGGTGCCACCTCTCCATGCCTTCCCTCATGCTACGCGGGCATCTGGTAGCGCTCATGACTGGAATGTCACTCAACCATATTGCAGAACTTCTGCATATCAGAATTCTTTCATTCCCCGAACTGCATCTCTCTGGAACTCGCTTCCCCAGAGTTGTTTTCCTCCAAATTTCAACCCACAACTGTTCAAGTCTAACTGTTACAGATATTTTATGAACAGAGGACACCAGTAATCTGGTGTATGGATTATTTTTTTTACCCATTTGTTTTTCCTTCCTCCGTTCTGTTATTTATAAAAAAAAAAAAAATGGAAAGAGGAATTTTTTAAGATATGGATAAAATAATGCCTAACTAAAGAGGAATTAGGAATACTAAAGGAGAACAGGGAGGAAGCAAAACCAAAGAATGAGGATAGATCAGAGGAAGAGAAAAAAATTTTACAAAGTAATTGGACTGCAGATACTGAAGTGGTACATAACCAACAGGGAATAAAAAGTTGGAAGGTAGTAGACCCAAGTCATGGCAATTATGTAAACAAGATGATTAAGCTAATGTACTCAAATGTAGATGGAATGGTGTCTAAATTAACAGAGATGAAAGACTATACCAAAGAAAAGGAACCACATATTATTTTCCAAACTGACACAAAATTAACCCCAAAGATATCAAACGATACCCTAAACTTTGAGGAACACAATATATGGAGAAGAGACAGAAATTTAAGAAAAGGAGGAGGAATTATAATATTAACAAAGAAAAATCTACAAGTCAGAGAAATAGAACTAGATATACCCTCACAAGTAGAAATGATTGCATTAGAGATTAACACATCTGAAGGGCAAGTAATTGTGGCAAATTTATACAAGCCACCCAAAATGAACATTTGGGAAAGTGGCGAATATCAAGACCTAGCAGAAAGTACAATTCAGAGTTAACGAGCATTACTACATAGAATGGAAGAGAAATCTGAAAAAGACTATATTAACTGGAGATTTTAATACAAAAATAATATAAATTGGAATACTCAAGATATAAGAAGCCATGAAAGCTACTGGGATCAAAAGCTCCTGGATCTTGTGCAGGAGCTTTTCCTAACACAACACATAAAGGAAAACACCACAAAAAGAAGACTTGATGATCCATCAGTACTAGATCTTATATTTACTAGGCATGAATATGATCCTGACAACTTAATGTATCACCCTCCATTCGGCAAACGCCACCATGCAGTATTAAACTGCAACTTCGGGATTCCATATGACATATTTAAGAGTTATGAGAGTTACAGAAAGAGCCTAAACTACAAAAATGACAACTACCATGACCCAAAGAACTTCTTAGAAATCCATTGGGAAAAGGAGCATATAGGAAAAAATTTAAATGTTATACATAGAAAACTCAGTTAATTTTATGAAATAGGAATCCAAAATTATATTCCTAAGTACAAAGAAATAGAAACGAAAATAAAGAAATGGTTTAATACAGGATGTAAAAAAAATCAGAAGAAAAAAGAAATTTGCTGTGGACTAGATACAGAAGACACAATAGTGAGAGGACATATAACAACTTTTAACAGGCAACAAACGATTATACAAGGATATGGAGAGAAGCTGAAAAACAGTTTGAGGAAGACATTATAAACAAACGTGATCAACCGAAGCTATTTTACAGGAACATCCAAAGCAGAACCAAAGTTAAAGAAAAATTCAGTCCATTATGGACGAGGGGATATTAGTGAAGCATTAAATAAAAATTTCCAATCAGTTTTCGCAGAAGAAATTACTTTTGAGAGAGATGATATGGAACACGGATGCCCACCCATATTACCAGATATACAAATATCAAAAAAAGTACAGGAAGAGTTAAGTAAATTAGACAAAGGAAAAGCAAATGGTCCTGACGAAATTTTAGGTTGGGTGCTACATGACTGTGCAGAAGACTTAAGCAGACCATTATATTTAATATTCAAGGAATCCATAGGTCAAGGTAAACTACCTGATATTTGGAAGAAAACATACATTGTGCACCTATCCAAGAAAGGGAATAGAATGCACTCAACTACTAACAAGTATCACTTACTAGTGTTGTAAGAAACTAGAAAAGCTAATAAGAAAAGTTTGGGTAAACCATGTAGAAGAACACAGTATGATTACAGAAAGGTAGTTCGGTTTTAGAAAAGGAAAATCATGTGTTACAAGTCTATTAAGCTACTATGATAGAGATACAGAAACACTTCAGAAAAAAGAAGGATGGGTGGACAGTATCTATTTACATTTTAAGAAAGCAACTGACGAAGTACCTCACCAAAGACTCCTATGGAAACTGCACCATCAAGGAGGAATTCAAGGCAATCTGTATTGTTAGATGCAGGATTTTCTCAGAAAAAGGGAAATGAGAACAGTACTAAGGGGAAATTACTCATCATGGAGGGAAGAGACTAGCAGAGTTCCACAGGGCTCAGTGCTGGCACAAATTATGTTTTTAGTATATATAAATGATATAGACAGTCATATTGGAAATGGAAGCTATCTAAATATGTTTGCTGATGATGCAAAAAAACAAAGGAGAATTACTAACACAGATTCTTACAGAGAGCTACAAGAAGATTTAAATAAACCTCATGAATGGATCAATAAATGGTAAATAGAATTAAATGTGGACAATTAAGTTTGGTAAAAGTGAAAAAAGACTAGATCGGTATTATAAGTTAGGGAGTTCAACCCTACACATATCGGAAAGGGAGAAGGACATAGGAGTGATTATTAGTAACAGACTATCTCTAGCTAACCACATCAGTGGGAAGGCACGTAACTTTTATACACTGCTTTCTAATATGAGAATAGCATTTACTTATATAACTGAAGACATGCTGAGAAATATAATAACGTCATTCATCAGACCAACCCTGGAGTATGCATCAGTAGTCTGGAATCCTCATCTCAAAAATTACATAGATAAGATTGAAAAAGTACAAAGGGCAGCTACACGATGGGTACCAAACTTTGGGATCTAAGCTACGAAGAAAGACTAGAAAAACTGAATCTACCAACACTACAGGAGAGAGAGAGAGGACACATGATTATGCTATGCATCTCAGAGAAAGATAAAATAGACATAAATGAGTATATAACCTATGGGTAAGAATCAGCAAGAGGACACTAAGAAAAATCTACATAAAAAGAGAGGTGATAAAAACGTAAGGAAATTAAGTTTCCCTAATAAGGCAATTGATAAGTAGAATGCACCAATGAATGAAATAGTGTGTGCAATAACTATTCATAAATTTATAGGATACGAATATGTATGATAAAAATGGTGTAATCCACGGGAGAGTACGAGCTTGGCTCATTCCTGTAAAGATACAATTACGTAAGAGCAAATAGGTAAGAACACACACACACACACACACACACACACAAAATGTAAAACTTGCTCTCTCTTCGTTAGTGCGGGTTAAAGAATGGATATGGAACTGAACCATGTGAAACTCCACTCGTAACTATTGTCAGATCAGTGGTCTGTCTGTTGACACTACCCTGTAGTGCTGGGTAATCAACCAATTCAGAATTCTCGCAGCAAATTCTGCAAAAATTCCAAGTGCATGAGTTTTTTCTATGAACCTTTGAGAAGGGACCTCATTGAACGCCATTTTGAAGTTTAGAAAAAGAATTTCACTTGCCCAGCAGATATATTGGTCAGAAAGCATACAGTTGTAGAATTTAGTAAATCAGGAAAGGAGTAGACTGTAGCACCAGTCGAACAGGGCGATACTCCAAGGTGGATAGAGTGCTAATAATAGGGAGAGCTGGAACTCTCTTTTCACCAATCCTCGGGACCAGCATCTGATTTCTTCCTTTGTTGAAAATCTTAAGTGTTTTAGTAACACAGAGAATAGACCAGCTAACAGTCAACATCAAACTACACGCACATTACACACCACACTTCCTGTGCAAATTTAAGAAAAAAATAATGGCATTTCAACACACAGGCTTGGAGTTTCTGGGGGGGTGGGGCACATACGCCCCCACCATCGGCCCCTCTCCAGTTGTTGGCAAAGAGAGATGCTTGGAACCACTGTCAGGCTCACTTCTTCATTTCTGTAGTATTCATGGTCATTCTTCTAATTTTCTCTCAACTACTTCACTTCCTCTAAATCTCACTTTCTCTTCTTCACTGAGACTCAGTATCTGACAGGACTAATAGCAAACCTTTCTCTGTATCTTTCTACTTTCTTTATACTCGTAGCCATTTCAAAGCTCAAGGCAGCTGTTGTGTACATGCACGTAACAAGATATCTTGCTCTCATGTTCCTGAACTTGAGTGTTCTGAATTCTCTACTCTCTGGCTCTGGTTATCCTGTCAGTATCTGACTAAATATTTTTGTGCTGTGTACTTATCCCTTAATTATACTATTAAAAATTCTTTGACTATCATAGTTCTAAGATAGAACACATCCTATAAATTTTTTCTTTCTCTAAATTCACAACTAATTATTCTACTTACGTTACCAATCTTTTCTCTCCGTTGGCCTCCTGCAGTCACAAACTTAACCTGTCCTGTTTCTCAAGAAGGACTTGCTGACTCTACCAAGAAGCAGCGGCTGTGGCACTTTGGAAGTGCTGACTGGGAGGCCCTCAGGCAGCACTTCTTCGATTTTCCCTGCAATAATTATTGCTTCCATGGCCGAAAGCCATATGAATGTGCCTCACGCATTACATGTGTAAGTTATTCTTTTTGGCATGGAATGATACATTCCTTTCTCTTATTCAGTGACTAATGTTAACAAAAATAAAAACTTGGTTAAATCACACTTGTTCAAATGCTGTCCACAACAAGGAGAAGGCCTTAAAAAGATAACGGAGCCAACCCACCCCTTAATCCCATATCTCTTAAGTTTCTGCCCAGAATCATGCTAAGTTTGTTCTTCACTTCGCTAAAATAAATTTCATTCATACTAAATGTTCCGAACTCTCCGACTTAGATTCTTCCAACACCTTCTGGCGCTTTGCCAAAAACCTTTCTAACAACTTTAGTTCATTATCCTTCCCTCTTCTTTTCTGCTCTGATGACTCTGTCACAATTTCTTCTACTGATAAATCAGAACTATTCACTCAAACTTCGTCCTTCAATTCCATCTCAGATGATTGCGATGCTATTTCACCATCACTTTCCCCCTCATGACTTCCTCATGGCAGACGTTAAAATTTCTTCAGGTGATGTGTTTTCTGCCATCACTGGCCTCAATGACATGGCATATGGACTTGATGGGGGTCCCTCCTGTTGTCCTCAAGAACGGTGCTATTTTTGTACTTACTCCCTGCCTAGATAAACTTTTTTGCCCTAGACAACTTGTACCATTCCTTCTTGCTGGAAGTCTGCTCCCATTCAGCCTGTCCCAAAGAAAGGCGACTATTCCCAGGCCTCTAACTATTGCCGAATTGTTTTAAAGGTCTGTATTTCAAAAGTTTATGAATGTATTGTTCACAAAAAATAAATAAATAATGCAGCTTTCAGATAAACAACCTTCTTTCCAATCGTCAGAATGGTTACCACCAGGGACGTTCTACTGGCGATCTTCTCACCTTCCTTTCACACTCCTGGTCATCCTCCTTTCGGGACTTTGGGGAAAGCTTTGCTATTACACTTGACATCTCAGCTTTCGACAGAGTCTAGCATAAATCTTTAATTTCAAAACTGCCCTCTTATAGTTTCTATCCTTCTGTGCCTTCATCTCTTACTTCCTTTCTGATCGTTCTATAACTGCCATTGTAAACGACCACCGTTCTTCTCCTAGGGCTATCACTAGTGGTGTTCCACAGGCTCTGTCCTATCACCAACTCTCTTCCATCTCTTCATCAATGACCTTCTAAGCTGTACATCGGTAGAGAGGTGGCCCGCAGTCCTACCGGACCCAGGTTCAAAACCCCACTGGAGCAGGGTACAGTTTAAGGATCTAAATTTCATTGAATCAGACTTTACTGATCTACCAGAAGACCTGCCGACATGTCGTAAAAATACCCCCACTAATACTACTACACCAGTCCTGTATGAGACAGTCCTAGCATGTATTCAATTTGGACGGTGGGTGTTAGCGCCGAAACGAAATGGTGACATGAAGAGGTGAATGGCATGTAGGAGGACTACTGGGCCTTGATAGCAGGCTGTGAAGCCTATGACCAGAGTCGGAAAAAAAAAAAAATCAACTCATACACTGATGAATCCACCCTTCACCTTTCCACCCGCTTCTCGCAGCATTCATCTGAACAGATACTTCAACAAATAAGGGATGAGGCTATGGCACACCAAATATCTGACTTGGCTCATATCTCGGACTGGGATAAAATTAATCTTGTTTTTATTTCATCAGTATCTCAGTTCTTATAGTGTTCCACCTGTCAGAATCTTCCACTGGAGTATCCTCTAATTATTAACGGTACATAACTCAATCCTGCAGCATCTCTAAACATACTTGCGGTTTCATTTTCTTCGAATTTACCTAGGAAAGACTGTATTACCTTTTTTGCAATTTGCTTCAAAGGTCAGGGCCAGATTAACCCTGCTGTGACCTGGTAGGCAATGCAGGTAGTTGGCCTGCAACATATAGATCTCTTTTTTCCGTTGTTTCCGGTGAAATTTTGGCATGACCTATAATGGCCTACTTTGATGGCCTTGTGGGTGATGCCCTTATTTGGACGCCCAAACCATATATTTGTTCCGCTCTGGAAGTCTGGATGGCCTGTGACAGGCTGTGGCCTGGAAGGCAGTTGTCCATTTTGCCTATACCTGGTAATCCGGCCATGTCAAAGGTGCATTGAGCTGACTCCATACCTTCTTTACCGTTGCACAGCTGTTGACTTTGTACAGGGGTCTAATTCGTCCCTGTGCATAGTACAATTCTAATGCATAGGAAGGCTCCACACACACAGAGGCCTTCTCAACAAGTTGGAGTCAAAGGCTTTTCGTCTCATTAAATTTCCTCCTCTTGCTGGGTCCCTTCAACCTCCGTCTCTTTGCTGCAATGTTGCCTGATTATTTTATTCTATCTGTACTTCAATGGTCACTGTTCCTCGGGACAGTGTGCTTGCATCCCACACCATTACAGATGGTGCATTGCAACCATCTAGCAGCAAACTCCCACCTCTTTTCTGTGCAACTCTCCAATGCAAAAGTTAACAGTTAATCCCAGTCCCTCATGTGTGGAATGGGTCAGCCCTATAACTGCCTTCCTCTGTCTGTATGACTTCCAGTCTTTCAAACGAAGTGTTCAGGCATCTCGAAATAAACGGCAATGTGGGAGGCAGACGGGCGTGAATCCGCCATTACTGGGCTACAAAAGAAGAACTGAATTACCAAAAATGTGATATTTGGCAACTGCGGTAAGGCAGGGTTTGGCAACAGCTCTGATGGTGTACAGGGAGACTCAGTGTTCCCATGGAAACCACTGACGCTTCCTCGTGCTTGAAATGTTGGTTCCAGGACCCATCGCCTCATATGAGGTGATCAGTGTGGCTAGGGATGGCCTGTATATCTGAATTACTAAATATGTGGTATTTGACAACTGTGGTATGGCAGAGTTTGGCAACAGCTCTGATGGTGTAGAGTGAGACTCAGCATTCCCATGAAACAAATGATGCTTCCTCGTGCTTGAAATTATGGCACTGGGACCCATTGCCTCATATGAGGCGATCAGCGTGGCCAGGGGTGGCCTGCATATCGCCTCATAATTATAAGGAAATCAGTGCAGCTGGGGTTAAACATGGGGTAACGTTTGCTTCTTTCCAGTGTGATGGAACTTATTACGAGTGAGCTAATACAGCGAAGGAAGCAAGTAAGTGTACCAAAGCAATATTTATGTTCAGTTGAGAAATGAGTGGCCCAACACGACCTTGCCTGGCCCGATATGGCACGGACCTACTGCAATGGTTTTCAGAGGCTAATAGCTTTTCTACTATATGAACTAGAGAAGAGATACTTTCAGCAGGTAGAAGATACATTTAATAAATTGTTTTTAGCTATATTTTTACTCATGAGGCCATAGAAACCCCTTGGAATCCCAAATTTCCAAGGAAAGTACCAAGGGCTTCAAATGACATGCTCTACTTTGAAATCGAATTTAAGAATATTTCCTCTTGTAACAACATGTTTTCTTGCATGAATTCTAAGATCTAAATATCGGATATTATGCTCATAACATTTTGTGCAGTATATGTTTAGGGGGTGAAATCAGCAAGGGTAATCGACTTATTTCGGGGTTTTATGATTCGATTAATAGCCAAGCGTTTACTGATACAGCTTGTTGACACGTCTAGTCGAAGGCAGAGAACTGAACATTGCATGTGTGATAAATGCTACAGCACCTAGTTATATGCACATCCAGAGAGAAAACATGAGAAAGCATATGTTTTAGCTCAAATATTCTTCTGTTGTTGTTCAACTACCTCACCAGAAATGATGAAAGTTTACAAGATGAAACTATGATGACAGTTGTATGCACAGACGCTCACTTGCAAGTCACATACGCACAAAATGCACCTTACTGGTCTAGTAGCATGCGATTTATTAAATACTGTATAGTAACTGTGAGGAGCCACCTGGTCATGTATTTCTTGCAGGACTCTCCTTTGGAAGAAACTCGTCGGGACCAGAGGATTATTTAGCTCTTAATTTGCCTAACTTTCCTGACACTTCTGCTTCTGTGCACTGAACATTCCGTAAAGTTACACCCTCGTGAGAATTGTTTGGCTCAGGGATGTCACCTTCTATCTAGTGAAAACTGATGAGAAATGGGAATTCGAAATATCTGCTGTCTTATTTTCAGAGTTTCCCAAAACACTGGCTGAATCAAACATGAGGTCAATATTTTTACTCTTCATGAAGCTAAGAATCTATAGGGGATATTGGTTACAAAAAGCTACTATCAAGAGTTCTTCGATCTTAGCCCTGTCCAAATACGACTTAGCCCTGCTGAACTGGTGGGTATAGTCTTTCTTGACTGCAACACTGCCACTATCTTTTGACTCTGTGTTTCTCATCTCAACTGTTGCTTGTATCTCATGTGTGAACCATCCAGAATTGGACATAGGTGATCCAACTGAATTTAAGGGCAGAACCTTTTTCTCTTGGGTGATGATAAAGCAGTCTCTGAATGATCACCAGGACTCATTCACACTCTGCCTCATTTCGAAGTGTATTGCATACACTCATTCCCTAAAACCATTGCAGTCCACTCTCCTTAACCCACCCCATACACACTAATTTATTACAAAACTCACCCCCAAAACCAGGCAAATTATTGACTTTTATTTTTTTTTTTTTTGCTCAAACCTCCGCTTTTGGCGAGAAACAATGGAAAATCACCAAGAGAGTGCTCACCTGAGGTTAGAAATGATCTAGACAAGTGACCCTATGATCACCTAATAGTGTGTTCTCTGTAGCCGTGCTACTACTGTCGTATGGTAAAGGTAACTACTGGAAACCACTCAAACTACATAGATATTTATTAATTTGGTACAAATATACATATAATACAAGAATATATTGGTTTTTCACACAAAAATATAGGCGATATAAGCGTTGTTTCATTCACAAACACATGAAAATTACTGAATTCTTGCACAATTGACTCACTATGACTCTTGTTTCAACTTATATTCTATTTTTCAACTTACATTATACTTTTTCACTAACATTATACCAGTTTCCAACTTAGGCAACTTATCACATATTTACAGGCCTTACTGTTATAGTAATGTTGTTGCATATTTACAGGCCTTACTATTATGGTGAGCCTAGGATTATCTCAAGCACATACAATATCAGTAATGTACTAATATGTACTAAGGTGTGGTAGAGGAAGGTGTCCCGTGTATAAGTACCAAAAATAATGTGCAAATTTGAAAAATGTGCAAACAATGAACCTTGTAATAGCAAAATGTGCATCGTACATCGTCGGGACTGAGCGTGAGAAAAGTTGCAACATGCATCATACGTCGTGGGTACGGGGCAGGTTAAATCAGGTCTGCCACATTGATGAGCCATAACTTCAACCCTGGGTGCACACAGTGAATCTGTCATGGTCTTTTCCCCCCGCATGGCTTACCCGCAGTCAAGCTACTGACGAGATCACCTTCAGCAGTGAACACATGATTTACCATAACAGTGACTTTGTGAGCTCAGTCACTCACTAGGTTTAGAAGGTTCAGCAAAGGTAGTGTAGTGTAATGTCAGACAACACAGACTTTTTTTTTTTCTGAAGTACAAAACTCAAACACTGGAGACTAATGTCACTGAATCCTACCGACACTGGATTGAAAACATCAAGAAAAAATTGAGTAACAAAAACTTCGGTTGAAATACAGGGTGTTAAGGTAGTTATACGAGTAATCTCTAATGCCCAGTCCTATCATTATTTCCTAACCTATACTGTTTTGTTTTCAGCCAGCTCATGCTGCCCTCATTGTTAGTCACATTTTCTTCCTTGGTTTCTTTCTTTGGGTCTTTCTTGTTTAATTGTGGCAGGCACTTCTACCCTTCAGAATGATCTGATTCTGACCAAACTTGGACACAATGACGAGGCTATGTGTCTACAGGGTTTTGGTTGGTAGGCAACGACTTGATGCCTGGCAACGGCCGTAATGCTTTTTTCGTACTTTTCATGTATTGAGCTGTAGAAACATTACTAATGGCCATAGAAAGCTTTGACTTCTTTAGATGTAATCTTGAGGTCATTCCCTATTGGAAGTGAGCCATACATTTTCCTCTCTCTCATCTGGTTTTCGAGTGGCAACCCTGCAAAGATTGGTCTTTAACATCCCTAGCAACCAGTACCTTACCAGTTTTCAATAATGCCCCCTGCCTCCTAGCTTTCCAGTGTCTCTATGGTATCGAATGAAACACTGCATGCTTATTGACACTGACTAGTACTACAATTTTCTATTGTACTACTATGTGCTACATTGGCCAGGTCAAGGGTCAAAGATCATCAGATCCAAAAATGGTGAAAACAGCTAAAATTACGAATATGTTCACACTGAATGTTAAGGATCCGAGGATTATCAATCCAGGGCCATGATTCTTGGGCTGAATGCTGCACTGGAGCACCTCCATAGAAAATTGATATTTAGTGTCGAAACTCACTTCCAGTCACTGGCAGCGCCTCCTAGAAGTTGTACCTCTGGTTAGCCTTTCTACAAATTTCAAGCTCCCTAGCTCCACAGTGGGTGGATGGAATCGAATGATGCTTTGCCTGCTCAGAGACATTAATGAGCACTGCAAGTGTGTTTTGTACATGCCTTACCTATATCTGCCAGGTCAGGGGTCAAATGTCATCAAATGCACTTCAGAGGAAAATAACTAAAATCATGACTAGGCTCACATAAAACGCTAAGGATCCGATGGCTATTGACTCACAGCCGTGATTTCTGGGTGGAATGTTGTCCTTCTGTACCACCATACAATAGTGACTTTTCATACTGAAACTCATCTCTGGTTGCCGACAAAGCTGTTCCGCTTAGAGCAGGCCACTGTCGCCCGTCAGCTTGTTTCAGTTTTTGGTGGTGGTCATCTTGGTATTTGTTTTCTGAAACACATAGCTCTCTAGGTCAACCATATTACCGACGGTGAAAGTGAAGCAGCTGATAGAGTTGGTACCCTTGTGGTATACTAGGATTTTAATCTCAGAAAACATGTTTGGCTAACAGTAGTTAGGCTTGTCCTCACTATGCAAACGAAGATTTTCCTGTACATTATCTCTATAAGGCAGGAAAATATTCAAGATGACAGCAGTGGGACTTCTTGGAACTGTGCATTACAGAATTGTACACAACACTGGTAATGGCTCTGCCCTTGGTTACTGATACTAGCTTGCAACTGTTCTCCTTGTTCTGGTTGTGGTCTCAAAATATTTACAACACAATGAATATTACAGTTTGTCCTTCCAACACGTGCTCTGAAATTGAATTTTGGCAAAGCCTCTGGCAGGCTTCTAAATTTCGTTCCACAATACCATGTTTATTTTCTGCTCCAGTGTTAGTGACATAGTTGATTTAACCCCTAAACCACGGGGTTGTTTTTGCCTGACTCGCGTGTCTCGCGGGCATATTCGCGCTCTGACAGACTCTCTAAAAACATTTGCCAAAAATCAGTTATTAGTCCTAGAATATTATAATTAAATATGCATATGGCACATACCTTCAGCTTTCTCCTGGGATGTTTGTTGAGCCTTCATCGAGTACCGTAGGACTTGTGGAGACCTCTGAAGTTGGGTAACGAAGTCTACAATTTACACTTCCCGACAACCCTTAATATGATTACCACAGCCTGATATTGTCACTAGAAAGACTATTCTCTGATTCTCAAATAGTTTGGAATCCATACTAAAAAAAAAAAAACACTGTGAAAGCAATGAAAATTTCAAGTGCGTATGACCTTCCCACTTGCAATCATTCGCCACTGGTGTTCTGTCATTTATTATTCATAAAACACTCACAGTTTATATTTCTATTATTATATAACACTTATATATATCTACATTCTTTATCCATAAGTTTCCTTCAGTAATAGTAGTTTATTGTCACTGTAGGCATTCAATTTCTCTTTCAGTAAAATACATAGCATTCACTTTCTCGTCCTGTATACTAGCGTTGAGAGTGAATCTGTCACTTTCATTTTCACTTTCATAATTCATAGTATTCATACATGTTAGAGTGAAACTTTTACTTTCATTACTCCTAGTATATATACTCGTATTCTTATATTGCTACTCATTTACATTTCTGTTTACATTCTCTATTTTATTTACATTATTTACATTTCTATTATATTTAGACTGTGTTATGCAGTCACTTGCAGTAACTTATAAAGCTATTTTCCACTGTTCACCTATATTTATATTCATTGCTTTCACTTGCTGTTCACACATTATTTACACATTATTTACATTTCCACTTGCACTGTTTTACTCATCAGATAGATCGTAGTCACTGTCTATCATTTTCATTGACAAATTAGCCAGTTCACGTTCCACAGCAGTCACTTAGCCCTTTACCTCTTTCCACACGAGGTTTAATAGGGGGTAGAGGTCACAGGGCCCTTTGTATGGGGCTAAAAAGCAGAGGAATCGGGCAGGCGCGAATCCGACGTGCTTTTGCCTTGAAAGACGACAGTAAACTGAATACAGTTTGGTGGCCTTCCTAGGGGGAGTGCAATGATGCCAATGGCAGTGAAGTGACAGCTGCTAATATATAAGCTATGATTGGCCGGAAATCTAGACAATACATAATAAATTAGGTAGTTCCAGGTGAATGTAAATATCACTTAGGCTTCTCCCTTCCGTTCTTATATACCGGGCATATTTTTATTACGAGAATAGATTATATGGCATATTTCAAGGGGAAATAAACAGCGAAAATTAGTGAAAGAGTGCACATGAGGTGTTGTCAGGTGATTATTAGCCAATTCCAGGTGTATGGCACTATCACTTACCTTATTTCTTTCTTGCATATATTATTTGGTATAAGAATAGGGCATAGAGCTTATTTCAATGGATGAAATCAGTGGAAAATTCCAGGGAAGATTTACTTAGCATAGCACGGCCGGGCAGGCAAGAGGATAGGGTAATGGAGGGGAGGTAGGGAGGGTAGTCAAGAACGGGGAGAAATGGCTAAATTGTCAACAATGGATGGGAGTACAGATGAGATTAGGAGTGCTGACTAGTGTTGAACATTGGCAGTACTGATAGATGATACAAGCCACCACTTGAAAGCCTGGGTGAATTCAAAATAACACAGAATCACAAAAGTGATGCCCTGCGGAATGATCCCTTGCTCCCAAGCATCACGAAAGTGACGCCCAGCGGTTAAGGGGTTAAGAGCTAAAATCTTCAGACAGCAAGTACAAGGATAAGGGCCAGCAAAGTAAAAAAAAAAAAAAAAAAAGCATGCATTCAAAACTTTAGTAATGACAGCATAACAGGGATATCTTTTTTTGGCAAACTCTATAGGGACTGGTGGAATGTGGCAAGTATAATGGGAAGAATTAGACCAACTGAAATTGTGTTTACAGAAAAGACAGAACAATTTCGTCTCTACTTGAACCCTTTCCAGGTATGACATATATACATGATGAGGACCTAAGTCGGGTCGAAGCTGATATATCTTCTGATTGTTTTTTTCTTTTTATATTGTCCAATTCCTGACAATAGCCTCAGGGCCTATCCCTAGGGCATATCCCAAACGCCCAGTGGTCCTCCTACATCTCCACATATCACCACTTCGGCGCTAACACCCACCGTCCATATTGAAAACATGCTAGGGCTGTTTCATACTGGACTGGTGTATCCACTTATGGATATAATTCATCCACTTAACCCATTCATTGCACAATAAAATTAAAACATATGGCAGATTAATATAAAATGACAACTTCAGGTTTTTAAAAAATGGGCATTTCATTTGCCTGATTCACCCTTGTTGATCCGATTTCCCTTTAAACAGTGAACAACAGCTTGTTAAGGTCATTATATGATTAGAGAAGAAAATGGTGAAAAGAACTAGATGACGCTGAAGAAAAACTGTGGTCAGAGAGAGAGAGAGATAGAGAGAGAGAGAGAAGCAATGATTGAGGGAGAGACAGAGGGTGGGAAGGGAGCTGGCAGACAGAGACTAAGCAAAAGGCGGAGGGGGAGAAACAAATCAAGACAAAAAGGGAGGGAGACTAAGGGTGAGAATGGAACAACAGTGGAAGCAAACAGAGAAAAAGAAAGGAGAGAAGGAAAGAAGATGGGGAGGAGGGAAAGAAGAAGGTAGAAAGAACAAAATAGAGAGTGAAGAAAGGAGAGAGAATGGCAGGGAATGCTTGAGCAGTGTATGCTGAGCAGTAAGAAAGGCCAGGGGAGGGATGGAGACAAGATGAGAGAGAAGGAGGGAGGAAGGGAACGTGGGGAGTAGGATGGAAGAAAGAGATGGAGATGTAGGATGGAGGGAAAAGGGAGCGAAACAGGGTTGTAAGACGAAGGAGGGAGGGAGGATGCGAACGAATAAGGTAGGATGGTAGGGGTAGGACAGAAGGAAACTAAAACGGAGAGAATGAAAGGGGGGGGGGAGAACAAAAGGAGAAGGCCAGGAGGGAAAAAAAAAATACGAGGGAAAAAATTAATACAGGGAGGGGGGAGGAAAAGTTGATATTAGAGGGAACAAATGTGAGCATTGAGAGAGAGAGAGAGAGAGAGAGAGAGAATACTCGTACGACCCTCTGAATGGAGAGATCACTTAATTCCAATTACATATTTTAATTTTCCATTATACAGATTTTTATTTACCTTTGGGAAACGTTTCCGATTAGGAAGTATTAGATATAGCTTTCATCTACCCATTCTAACTGGAAGTCTCCCAAAATATGAGTGAAATCATCTGTGGGTAGGAAGAATAAATCATTAAAAAAGGCATCATACTAAAGATGTTAATGGACAGTTATTTTATTCATGTGTTTTTAATTTCTCTATCCTCTTTTTTGAAAAAAAAAAAAATCACTTCTGGAGATTTCTCCTAGCCTACATACAGTCGTTATTAGATGGTCATATTAAAAATAAAAATGATCTTCATACCGAAAGGGTTGAGGTTTATATTGCGATGATGCCTTTATATATTTCACTCAAACAAGGAGAGTTGTTTTCACCTCTGTATGTTTGTTTATTTGTCTGTTAGCAGAATTACTTAAAAATTAGAAAAGAGATTTAGACCAACTTTGGTGGGTAGATAGCCTATGTCCCAGAGAACAATCGGTTAACTTTTGGGACCCATCCGGATCGTATTACAGATTCTGGATTCGAAAAACACTTCTTGCGAGACCCTAATCAGTGATGAGAAACCCTAACCTATTATGAAGAGTGGTTTGGAAATTAGGTTGCCCTTGTCAAAGAGATGCGCTTTACTTAGTGCCCCTCTAGTTACCCGTCCGAGCCCCGGACGGGCTCGGGGACGAGTATTGTTTTCACTCTGTTTGTCTGTTTGTTTGTCTATTTGTCTGTCTGTCTGTCAGTTTGTTAACAACTTTACGGGAAAACTATTCTGTGATGTTGACTAACATTACGCGGATGGTGGGATATGACCTCTTGATCACCTGATTAAATCTGAGGCCAACTTGGACCAAGACCCAGGCTGAAGACCCCAAAAATGTAAAAAAAAATAAAAATAAAAAAATAAAAAAATCATTTTTTGCCATAACTTCTTTCAATTTCATCATATCGACATGAAACCAAAACTTAAAGGTGCATCTTTCAAATCTGCATTTTATAACATGCCTCATTACATCAGGGGGGGACACCCCCCCAGTTAGCAGTAGGGGGGTGAATGTCAGGTAGGCCAGACCTAAAATTTCAAATGGGCATAAAATTGTCAGTTTTCACATGATTTACTCCAAATTTGATATGTGACGTCTATGACTAGATACACTGTTTATACGTCAGCACTAAAATGACGGCCGGGGAGGGGTTTGCTGTGCCTTGGCACCGCTGTTTGTTTATTCTTTCAACCATCAGACGATTACTGTAGATGTAAAGAAATTCGCAGTGAAAGGTACGTAGCTCTCTCAAAAAGCCCCAACAGTTCCATGACGTGTTCGACATTTCATTTAGCCTACCGTCGAATCATTATATAGATCTCATGTAACTAGAGGGACACTCAGTGAAGCGCATCTCTCTGACAAGGACAATGCAATTTCGAAACCTTTCTTCATAATGGGATAGGTTTCCTCATCACTGATTACAGTTTCACAAAAAAATGTTTTCGTGAACCAGAATCTGTAATATGATCCGGATCGGTCCCAAAAGTTGGTCGATTGTTCTCTGGAACACGGGTAATCTACCCACCAATGTTGGTCCAAATCTCTATCTTAGTTTCTGAGTAATCCTGCTAACAAACAATCAAACTAAAAACAAATGAATCTGCCAAAGGCAGAGCGCTTGCTCGATGGAGCCAATTGTGCCTGATGTTAGACATTGCCACCCCCTATGTGTCTGTAAAATTTTGTAAACGTCCTATGAGAATTGACTTTCGTCAATTCTCATAGATCTTTGATTAGTTTTGATGAAAAACTTAAATTTGGGGGGGGGGAATAAATATAGGGATATTGCTTGGTGAGATGTTTTTTCACTCCTCTGCTTAGTTTTCACTGGCGTATGGGCAGTCATTTGACATAATTATTCAAGCTTCATTGCGAAGCACAGGATAGGTTTATGAAGCTGAATATTGCAATGCTAGGTGCACCAGATGCTTCTCTTGAAGTTGGTGAGAAAAAAAAAAAAACGATTTTCTAAATTAAAAAAAAAAAAATGGTGCTGGAGCCAGCCACTGATTCCCAACGATTTCCAGACCCACAGCCATTGAGGGGACTCAACCCCTTCACCCAGCCCAGGGTCTTTGACTGATTTTGATGAAACACAGTAAACTTCCAGGGTTTATGGATATCTTTTTTTTTTTTTTTTTTAAAGAATAATTAGCACAAAATTGTAACCTGAACAATGCAGACAAACAAATGAAAATGCCATAGGCATGTGCCGGGTGGATCCGACTGTGTCCAATGTTAGACATTGGCAACTTCCCTGTCGATAAAATTTCATAAAGATCCCATGAAAATCGACAGAGATATGAATTTTTGAAAATTTGCCCAATGGTAAAGATAGAGATTCAACCTCCCACCTACCCCAGGGACTTTAACCAATTTTGATGAAGAACAACAGGCTTCCAGTGTTTATAGACACCTACCTTTTGATTTTTTTTTCCGAATGATTGGTGCAAAATTGTGACCTGTACAGCAGAGTGCAAACAAACAAACAAACATAGAAATACAAACGGAATTGACCTACATGCTTGCCAAATTGAAAGATTCCGGCAATCAGTGAAACTGCCATAGGCAGAGTGCTTGCCAGATGGATTCAATTGTTGCTGCTTAGTTTTGAACAGCATGTAGGCAGCCATGTGTCTGCTTAATTTTCACCGGAATGTAGGCAGTCATGTGGTGAATATTTTTTTTTTTGTCCACTGTGAAGCACAGGATGGGTTTAACAAGCTAAAAATTGTATTTCTAGGTGCGCTAGATGTTTCTCTTCAATTTAGTAAGAAAAAAAAAATCGTTTTTTGAAACTGGAACAAATGATGCTTGGGCCAGCGACTGGGTCCAGACGATTTCTGGAACCATGGCCATCGAGGGGTTTTAACCCCCCACCCAGCCCAGGACCGTTGACCAGTTTTGATTAAATAAAAAAAGGCTTCAAAGGTTAATGGATATCGACATTCTGATTCTTTTTTCAGAATGATTGGCAATCGATTGTGATGTGTGGAGTGCAAACAAACAAACAAACAGATCAAACTGCCATAAACATAGCACTTGCCGGATGGATCTGATTGTGTCTAACATTAAACATTGCCCCCTGCTATGCATCTATAAATATTCATAAAGATCCGATAAGAAATGATGGAGATAGCAAATTTTGAAGATATGCCCCATGTTAAAGATCTAACCCCCCATCCAGCCTTTGACCGAGTCTGATAAAAAACAATAGGCTTTCAGGGTTTATGGATATCTCCCTTTTGAATTTCTTCCTGAGAGATTAACACAATATTGTAACCTGTAGAGTGCAGACAAACAAAGAAACAGACAAGCGTATCGAACTGACCCACATGCTTGTTGATTCTGGCAAGCTACAAACAGACAGACAAGCAGATATGTGAAACTGCCATAGACAAAGTGCTTGCTGGATTGATCCGATTGTGTCTGATGCTAAACACTGCCACCTTTCATGTGTCTAAAATTTCAGAAAAATAGGATGGAAATTGACAGAGACATGATTTTTTTTTTTATTTACCCCACGTTAAGGTTAGGCATTCAACCCACCACCCAGCCCAGGGTCTTTGACTGATTTTGATGAAAAATAATAGGCTTCTAGGGGTTTATGGATATCTACCTTCTGATTTTTTTTTTTCTTTAGAATGAATGGTGCAGAATTGTGACCTGTAGAGTGGAGACATGGAAACAAACAGACAAACATATGGAACTGACTAACATGCTTGCCGAATCGAAAGATTGCAGTAAACAACAAACATACAGAACTAACCAACATGCTTGCAGAATAGATTTCACCAAACACTGAAACTGCCATAGGAAGAGCGCTTGCCAGATGGATCTAACCAACGTGTGTGATCAAACCAAGGTGTGTGAGAAAATAATAGGAAAAAAGGAAGGCTCACTTCCACCCACCACCCACACCGACATAAATGCTAGCAGGAAATAGTCATACACATTATACTGTATATGAAACAGCAGTCACAGTGATTGCTGTAAAGACAAAACTCAATATGTTTTGTTAAAAAACACAATACAGTACTGCCACGTTAGGAAACTTTTCCCACTTGAAATTCCTTCCTCGAAAAAGACAAAATTCCATATATATATATATATATATATATATATATATATATATATATATATATATATATATATATATATATATATATATATTGAATAATTCGCTGTTATTGCTGTTTCGAGCAACGCATTAAGTGGTAAATTGTCCAAGAAATATTTGTAAATATTTATCTGGTGTGTATTTGATAGCTTTCTTTCTTATACCTGGGAACTTCTGATACATGCCGTCACTAAAACTAGTGATGCACTTGATTTTCTATGGGCAGTAATACTCGTACATAACTAAACGTATCGTTGGGTTACAGATGCAATACCTCTACTGTTAAATAATTTTTAATGGTTTTAAATGTCATGAGGAGACGAATTACCACTATTACAATGTATTACACACTGGTATTATTGTTTCTTTGTGGAGAAGCAAGACAGGCAGTCGTCTTTGTTTTCAGTGTTTGTGTAGCGTTTAATGTGGACGAAACTTTGGTTCACTGCTGTAAAGTCGCTCAAGAGACCTAAATTCAAACCAGTTTCAGATGTGCATTGTCTTCCTTTCATTCACAAATCCCACAACTTATAAAGTGTTATGTAACTATGGTAATTCATGCCCATGTTTTGTACTGATTTACTCCAGTTAAGTTAAGATGGCGAGTATGGAAGCCAAGTTTTACGTGTCAGGTTCTTTATGCTTTGACTGGGTGTTAGATTCTTAATGTGGTGAATTCGAATTACTATCCTGATATTCTCCAATCTGTGTTTTGAAAACAAATACAAAAATGAGGTGAAAAGAGTAAGAGTAAGGAGGTGAATGATGGATTGGACAGCGAAGCTGGACAGAAATCAGAGTGCTCGGGAGCCAGAGAAGGAAGCTGGGAAAAGTTGAAGAGAAGCAGGAAAAAGAGAGGCAAAGAATTAAAGGAGTGCACGGGTTACGAGAAAGAGAAAAATAATCCCGGAAGCACAATGGAGGAAGAGTTGTTAAAATGAGGAAAAAGGGAAAGAGAGAGGTAAGTAATTTCGCGGAGGAGAGAAGTAGCTTAAATCTGAGAGAAAGGATATATATATATATATATATATATATATATATATATATATATATATATATCTATATATATATATATATATATATATATATATATATACTGTCACCGTATTCCCTGTATTCCTGCATGTCGTAAAAGGCGACTAAAAGCGGCGGGGTGATGGGACTAGGGACCCCCTTCTCTGTTTTTTAGTTCCTAAAAATCGACAGGCCAGAGAAAGGGGTGGGGGATTGAGTTATCCCCGTACCCTGAAGATTGGGTCTACGATTGTGCGTGGATGTAGTACGATTGAGGCTAAAAGGGAAGAGATTGGGAGAATGTTTGTGAGAAGAAAGTTGGATGTGTTAGCTTTCAGTGAAACGAAGATGAAAGGGAAGGGTGAGTCTTTGTTTGGAAGTGTGAATGGAAGATTGTCAGGTATTGATAGAGGAAGGGCAAGAGAAGGTGTGGCCTTGTTAGTGAGTCCGGAAGTACAGCAGTGTGTGATTGAATGGAAGGAGGTGTCATCGAGACTGATGTGGGTGAAACCAAAATTTGAACTTGAGTTGTCGGTGTTTGTGAGTGCATAGCGGCCTGGTAGTGAAAGGGATGAGGAAGAGAGGGAGTCTTTCTGGAATGATGTTGATGAGTGTCTGCAGAGTTTTGGAGAGATTGTGAATTTGGTAATGATGGGAAATCTGAATGCTAGAGTGGGAAATGTAGCATTTGAAGGTGTAGTTGGTATGTATGGTGTGCCTGGAAGAAATGAAAATGGGGAACGAATGATAGGGATGTGCATTGAGCGAGAGATGGTGATTGGAAATGCACTGTTTGAGAAGAAAGATATTTATAAGTATACATGGGTGAGACTGGAGGGTGGAAGGGTTGTTGATAGGGCTATGATGGACTGTGTGGTTGTGTCCAGGAATGTAATAGGAAGATTGTTGGATGTGAGAGTTCTGAGAGGGGAGGGTGGAGGTATGTCTGACACCTACCTGGTGGAGGGAAAGTTAAGAGTAGGTAAGAGATGGGTGAGAGCTAGGAGGGTTAGGTGGTCAAGGAGGTTTTGAAAGTGAATGAGTTGGATAAAAGAGAGAAAATGATAGAGTATCGGGAGAAATTGACAGATGAGTGGAACGCAGTGAAAGATCAGGAAAATGGCAGTGTGGAGGAGGAATGGCAGTTGTTTAAGAGTGCTGTGGTGGGGCATGCAGAAGAGATATGTGGTTTGAGACGTGTGGGTGCTGGTGTAAGAAATGGAAGTGAATGGTGGTGTGAGGAAGTAAGTATGGCTGTGGCTGAGAAGAGATGTGCATATGAAGTGTGGCTGCAGAGGAAGGACGAGGTGTCATATGAGAGGTATAAGGAAAAGAGGAATAGGGCGAGAATAGCTGTGCATGATGCTAAAGTGGCAGCAGATAAGAGGTGGGGTAGGCGGTTGACTGATAATTTTCAACAGAATAAGAAAATGTTCTGGAAGGAGGTGAAAAGGGTGCGAAAGGGAGAGTCTGGGAAGGAAGAGCGAGTAAAGGTAGAGGATGGAAGGATGTTAATTGAGATGGATGCAGTAAGGAAGAGATGGGCAGAGTATTTTGAAAGATTGTTAAATGTAGAGGAGGAAAGAGTGGCTGAGATTGTGGTGGATGGAAGGGTGCAAGGAATAAATGTGTTGGGAGAGTTTAATGATTCTTTGATCACGAAGGAGGAAGTGGAGAAGGCAGTAAAGGAGATGAAAACAGGGAAAGCTGCAGGTATGGATGGGTGTGCTGTGGAATGACTAAAGGGTGATGGAGTGACTACTGTTGACTGGTTAGTAAGATTTTTGAATGTGTGTTTTGTGAAAGGTATGGTGCCTATTGACTGAGCAAGTGCTTGTGTGGTCCCGTTGTATAAAGGCAAGGGTGATAAGTATGAATGTACTAGCTTTAGGGGTATATAAGTCTCTTGAGTGTTGTAGGTAAGGTGTATGGTAGAGTGTGAATTATGAGAGTTAGAGACGGTACAGAGGGAGTGATTGGTGATGAGCAGTGTGGCTTTAGGAGAGGGAGAGGATGCGTGGATCAGGTGTTTGCTGTGAGATAAGTGTGTGAAAAGTATTTAGCGAAAGGCAAGGATGTGTTTTGGGCATTCATGGCTTTAGAGAAAGCGTATGATAGAACTGATAGGGAGGCTTTGTGGACTATTTTAAGATTGTATGGACTTGATGGTAGGTTACTAAAAGGGGTGAAGAGTTTTTATGTAAATAGTAGAGCGTGTGCAAGAGTGGGAAATGCTGTGAGTGATTGGTTTCCTTTGAGAGTGGGGCTGCGACAGGGATGTATGATGTCGCCTTGATTGTTTAATATTTATATGGATGGTGTTGTTAGAGAGGTGAACGCAAGAGTTTTAGGTGGAGGTCTGAGTCTGGTGAATGTTGTTGGTGGAGAGTGGAATCTGAAGCAGCTACTGTTTGCAGATGATACTGCACTGGTGGCTGATTCAGAGGAGAGATTGAGACAGTTGGCAGAAGAGTTTGGAAGGGTGTGTGAAAGGAGGAAATTGAAAGTAAATGAGAATAAGAGTAAAGTGATGAAGTGTACGAGGTTTGTAGATGGTAGGGGGATGAATATAGTTTTGAATAGTGAGTTGCTTGAGGAGGAAGAGTGTTTTTAATATTTAGGGTCACATGTTGCTGTGGATGGAAGAATAGATGCAGAAGTGAAGTTTAGAATGAATGAAGTAGGAAAGGTGCTGGGAGGAATGAAAAAGGTGTTTAGATATCGTTCACTAAGAATGGATGTAAAGAGAAGGCTGTATGAGTGTGTTGTGGTACCGACTGTGTTATATGGGGCTGAAACATGGAATATGGGTGTAGCAGAGAGGAAAAGTTTGAATGTGATGGAGATGAGGTGTCTGAGGAGTATGTGTGGAGTGACGCGTATGGATCGAGTGCGAAATGATGAAGTGCGAAGGAGAACTGGACCTGTTCGAGAGATGGCTGATAGAGTTGAGCAGAGAGTGTTGCGATGGTTTGGGCATATGAAGAGATTGGGTAATGAGTGATTGGTGAAAAAGATAACTAGATCTGATGTGAGAGGTGTAAGGCTGAGAGGGAGACCACGAATAGGATGGATGGACAGTGTGAAGAGAGCGCTGGATGTGAGAGGGATGTCTTTGAGCAAGGAAGAGTGGCTGTGCGTGACAGAAATAAATGGAGAGAAATTGTGAATGAATAAATGATGACGCAGCCCTGAGGGTATGATCTCCCGCATTTGGTCTGATCAGCTAGTCAGGCCAGTTGCGAGTAAGGGGATGGGTTTATTATGATGTGGCAGGGGTAAACCAGTTCTGCTGTCGGGCCCTGCTGCGAATGTCACTGATTGCACTGCGCAGTTGACAGTTGTGCGGTGTGGTGCGGTGAGGATCTGTCCCTTCTCCCCTTTGGGGCTAAGATCCGAATGAATGTGTTTGAATAGATGAGTAAGTGGGGAGTGTGTCGTCCTGTCTTGGCTACCTCCCTGTCCTTTGGGAAGCAGCGTAGGTATATAGATAATATATATATATAGATAGATAGACAGATAGATATAGATATAGATAGATAGATAAGTATATATATATATGTATATATATATATATATATATATATATATATATATATATATATATATATATATATATATATATATATATTTATTTATATGGAAAAGGAAGCAGAAAGAATGGGAGACATGAGAGAGGGATAGGAGACATTGATATGAGAGAGTAAGGAAGGAAAAGGGAGGAAAACGAAAGGAAACAGAAAAGAACGTGGAGGATAAGAGAGATAGGAACAAAGGAAAAAGTCGAAAATGCGTCACTAAAGAAATGGAGAGAGAGAGAGAGAGAGAGAGAGAGAGAGAGAGAAAGGTGGAGATGGGAGGCCTAAAAGAAGTCATAAAAACAGTGTTATGAGCCCTATAGAAAGATGGCCTCATTCTCACGCCCTCGTAAATCTCACTGGCTCTCTCGCTTTTATTGCTCTACTTTTTCACACACACACACGCACACAAACACACACACACACACACACACACAGCAATTTTATGTGTATATATATATATATATATATATATATATATATATATATATATATATATATATATATATATATATATATATATATATATATATATATATATATATATATATATATATATATATATATATATATATATATATATATATATATATATATATATATATGATAACATTTTCGAGACATAGTGCCCAGGGTACTCAGAAAGTTGTGGAACTGGATAAAATAAAAGAGGCCTGCAGCCATAGGATCAGAATGGAAACAGATGGAAGAGACCTTTCAATGGTAGTTGGCTCTTCAAGGCTACTGGTGATGATAATGTCGCCATGTCTGAGATCATTGTGGTGCCTGTCGGCTGAAATTATGATGGAATTGATGAATACTTATCATTTTATCAGTTGTGATGGCATGGTTGGCCGTGGTTAACTACTGGAAGTCGATCTGTGATGGGCGATGCTAGTGATTACATTCGATACGATGCCGAATACTTTATTGGCCAATATCACTAGTGGAGAAGGCAGAAAAAATGAGCAGATGGAGAGAACACTTAAATGAATTGTTAAACATAGAGAATGACAGTAGTGCTAGTATAAGTGACTGGGGAATGGCTGGGAATAGGAGGGAGATAGAAGGGAGGAAGAGATCAAAAGGATGGAAGTAGTGGAAGTAATGAGGAAAGTTAAGATGGGGAAAGCCCTAGCAGCCGAGTTGGTAAAATGCTGTCCCTGCATGTTAACTCCTGTATTTTTTTTTTTTTTTTCAGAAATGTGTTCTATGTTGTTAGGAGAGCCAAATGAGCTTGGTTGCTACTTAGGCAACGTTGAGTATTTCCCATAATTCAAAATGGCTTCTGCCAGCATCTCGAATCATGACCAATTTTCAACTTTTTATTTAAATAAACCTAGTGGGTCGTGTAACATCTCTTTTCAGGGGATTTCAAGGGTGGGGAGTCAATTTCTGAAGTTATTTTAAGGATTTGTTGTGAGAGTGGTCAAATAATGTCATATTGATTGTTGGAAGTGACAAAATACTATTTTGCATTTTAGAAATTATGATTCAGTGATTGGGGATAACAAACTTTTTGCTTTCTAACTGCCAATCAGTGAAAAATCCATTAACCTCTATTTCTCTCTTTTCAGATATAGAGCTAATGTGACCAGCATTTCAGCATCAGTCATGCCGTATTCCATGCTGTCACATTGCTGAAGAGGGAGTGTCTGTTCAGTCCATGCATAGCCATGGGCAAATTAGAGACATTCAAAACCGTGGCAGTGCAGAAGATTGTTGCTACAGGCAAAGTGAAACGTGATGAATTATACACAGCTCTCTCAGAATGTGAAATTCTTGCCCACAAATCATGTTACTGTACATATACATCAAAGAGCTGAAACAGAGAACAGATAAAGAGAGAGGGTGCATGACATGACATTGCTGCTTCCAAAAGGCTACTGTAGTGACTTTGTGTTCAAGCCAGATTGTCTTTTTTGTGGAAATGAGTGTAAGCCAAAGGACAGTAAAAATCCACACAGATGAGAGCAAGTCAGAAAGTACAACTGTAGATAGAGGCAGTAATATCACATTCAAGCAACAGCTGAAAAACCTCTGTGACGAGTGACAGGACGATTGGGCTACTGAGGCAGCGACTCGACTGAGAGGGGTAATTGATCTGCAGGCTGCTGATGCACAGTACCATATCCACTGTTACGATCGTTTCCGTGTTATTCCCAAGACTCATACCTTCACCACTGCACCTGTGGAAGAGGTGATTAAGTCCGTCCTCTTGATGATAGCTGAGAAGCCCGACTGAGACGTGGACGACATCGAAGCTGTACTCCATGTACCTCGCTGCCTCAGGCACTGCATCAAAATACAGTTTGTGTCCAGCATCATGGCGCACTTTAGAGACAAGCTGCTTCTGCTGAGCATCGATGACTGTGACAGTGTAGTTGGATTTGAGGCCAGCCTCGGAAAGGTTATCAAAATTGTGGAGAAAAGAGACAGCAAGGGCGATGATGACCAGGTTGAGATGCAGGTGAGAAAGAATGAGGTCATGACTATACCCAGATCTGGGGTCTATGATCTCAGCACTTTTGTTTATCACAAGGCAATCAAGAGCGCTTGTGCGACTCTTCTTGAACTAGTATCCAGCCTTGTATCAGGTGGTGCCATAACGAAGCCGTCACTAACCATGGCTCAGTGTATTCAGCAGCACATTGGTGGGGTCAGCAGAAATCAGACCACACTTAGGCTGACTGTGAAACTACATCACATACAAGGCAGCTCAGAGCTCGTCAAGATTCTCAATAAGCATGGCATCACAAGCACCTATGAAGAAGTGCTGTGCTTCTGCAAGTCAGTGTCCAAATTTGTGACAGATAATCAGTCAGACTGCCACTAGAAACTTGGTTTGAGCACAGTGATCGACCCTATATTTAGTTGGGCTGACAACTATGATTTCTACATTGCAAGCCCCAACAGGATCAAGACTACTCCTACTTTGGTCATTGAGTTCACCCAGCATCCTTCTGGAGTTATAGATAAAAGAAACCTTGGCGTAATGCAGCTCATGATCCCTCGAATCATAGAGCATGAATCTTCTCTGCAACTCACAAACCAGGCTATACAGCTGGAGCACTACACAGGGCCTCCTAAGCTGAATCCACCTATGCTTTTGACGAAAGCTCTGTCTGCTGAAGAGTTGCAGCTTTAACCCGCTGTGTGCCATCTATTTTTAGCCCTCTGGGTCACCCCAGTGCCGGCCATTTTTCGATCTTTTTTTTTTTGGCTAAAATTATAGATATTGATGTGGAAACAACGAATTTCGCCATTAAAATGCTCACCGAGGCTCAGAAATGAGTTTTATTGAGTCCAGCGTACTCGTGTACAGGTATAGCCGCTCTCTCACAGTCACCACGTACGTGAGAGAAAGCCATTTTCTATGTAAGGTATACTCAGGTATTTATGCTGGGAAGGTATAGCAATGTTCAGTACACTTTTCTGATCACTTATTACTTCAGCATCTATCGCAGTTTGCATGTCTTTCTGACTGTGCATGTATTATCTTACACTTACCTGAAGATAGGTATAACCTGACTTCATTATGTACAGTCCTGGCACTTACAAGAAGGTATTTACATCTTGACCTCACTATATAATCCTTACACTTACAAGAAAATATTTATAACTTACACTTACATGAAAATATTTACAAAATGCATTCACTATGTACAGCATTGGCTGAGGCACACAGGCAGAGTGAGGCAGAGCGAGCGTGAAGGGGGGAGCAAGTGAGTGTATGGCCTTGACAGCCTGAGAGATTGTAGAGGAACAGTTACCTTACATGCCTGCCAATTTCTACCCATGAATCTTGAAAAATGTGGTCACAGTGAAGTTTTTTTATTTTAGACCGTTTTAAAACGGGACTGGCATTGGCCGTGGCATTATGTCAGACTGTTTTAAAATGGCACTGGCATTCAGCGGGTTAATCTGCTTCAGTCAGGTTCAGTCAGCAGTGAGATACAGCGTGGCTGTCACAAGTCCACGAGAGTGACAAGCCAGTTGAGTGGGCAGGCTTCAATGCTCAGCAAGCCCGACTGATGGTGAGTTCTGCTCAGAAGCCCGAGACACTGGTGGTTTTTGGACCAGTGATCGATTCACCACCTGGTCATCCTGACACTGTTCTAACCACGCTTGGGTATCTTGAAAGCACTCTGAATACTTTCGGGATGCAGTATACTTACCTCACATTCGACTTCCAACTGTATGCAATTGCATGTCTCGTCTGGTGGAATGACCCTCAGCGCTGAATCAATTTTGTACTTCACTCTGGTATGATGAACATCCTCATGAGTTTCCTGTGCTGCATAGGAACGCTGATGAAGGCATCTAGCATGGAAGTTCTTATAGCCACAGCATTTGGTGGCATCACCAGCATCATGAACGGGAAGGCATTGACCAATGCTCTGCAGGCCAATCTCGTCATCACCGTGTTGCTGCAAAGATTCGACTCTAACGGTGCCAAGGAGTACCAGGAACCGGGTGAATACATGGGGAAAACCAGAGAACACCCAACCAGGAGGCTATGGATAGACTGCCTCATGAAACCGACTCTGCTGGCCCTCATGCTCTTGCGTGGAAAATGGAATGGAGATTCCTCCTTCAGCAGCACTGTCTCAGAGAGATGCTGACATATTTCTTTGTGGCAATTCACCACAGTTATGCCTGCTACATGAGCTGGTATGTGCACATGATGGAGAATCTTCCCCAGAGTGCCAAGGCAAACCTACTGGCAGGCGCACATGTCTGTTGGCACTCAGATGGAGGGACCGCAATGCCACCAGACCAATTTGGTGAGCAGACATATATCAAGTGGAGCAAGGGTGTTGGAGGTATGAAAGGCATTTCATCGACTCTGACTAAGTGGATGTGTGGATCTACAGTTTCAGTGTGTGCGCCCATCTTGACATTGCCATGGATGATATGTACAGTGAAGCTGGGAAAGAGAAGAAGCATCATGATGCAGTACACGAGGAGAACAAGCACAAGGAGGAAGGAGGGGGAGGAAGAAAAGTAGACAAGGATGATAGGAGGAAGACTGCAGTGGAGCTGGAGAAGTGCACTCACCTCTCAATAAGCTGCATCAAGGTCTGTATATCATCAGCAGTGGTAAGTGGCGTCCAACACAGTGAACATTCCGGGTGCTCTGGCTATTGGGAGTGAGCAGAGCAAACAGTTTTCTGCTTCGCTGAGCTGTGACCTCCACAAAACCATAATAATGAAGGTCCAATCAATGGAGGATATGAAAAAGTCAGTAACTGTAAACAGGAAGGTATTCAGTGTTAATGAGATGCTGTTCAGTCAGTCGTTGGTCATGGGGCAGTAGAGCAGCATGGAGGTAGCCGACATCTTACAGTTTTGAACTGAGTCCAGTCCCTCCAGCCCTGATTAACAAGTAAGGCTGCATTAGGAAGGGCGCCAAGGATATGCCAATCAAGTGTCTCGGTGTCTTTTCACAAATCCACCTGCTCCAGGCGTTGTCCTGGTTGATGCCAGACAGCTGATGTACCATGTCATCTGACCAATGGCTGGGACTGCAGGAGACCTGGCTGAAAGCTTTGGCTTTCGACTCGCTCACTACCCTCCTGACTCCAAGAAAATTGTTCTGTTCAACAGGTATAACCAGGAAGTTCCTAATGCAAAGGATCACGAGTGGACAAGAAGAGGAAAAGCTAAAGAAGTTTGGCTTACCCCAAATACCCCCCTTCCATGTCAAGAAGCTATTATTTGCAATGCCACACACACAAAGATCATTTGAACAACATCCCATGTTGCTACCCTCTTCCCACAACATCCAGCTTGTTAAAATGCTGGACTGTATTGTCACTTATGCTGTGGCAGACATCACCCTTTGCAGCTCCGTGCTGAAGGGAGCAACAGACGGAGCCAAAACCATTAACATCCTCAGCGATGCCACCAAAATCTTTGTCCTCTTACTGTACTGGCCATCGAGCATGCGGGTCACTGCAAAGATTCAAAGCAAAATGTGGAATAGTGATGTTCCAGACGTCAGTGAAACCCCTGAGCAATTAGGTCCCAGAAAGTGCAGTCAACTACTCTGTCTCCATGCATTATCGGGCTGTGATACAGTGTCAAACCCCTTTGGGAGAGCAAAGGAGTCAGCTCTTAACCTGAGGCATCCCAATGATGTATGGATACGTTCCCACGTTTTGTCATGGTGACACCCGACAACGTATCCATATGTTTTGCAATTGCAAGGTCCATCATTTGCACATTTTTCAAATTCCGTGCGTGATTTTTGGTACGTATATGCAGGCAACATGCGGTGAGAAGGAAAATAAGGTATGGTTCTTCTGTGTTGTCTGGAGAAGGCACGAGTGGTGTGGCGGGAGTGAGGGGTGAAAGGAACAGTGGTGTGGTGGGAGTGAGCGGTGCAAGGGAAAGTGGTGGTGGGAGGGGCGAGCACGTGATGTACCTGGGCAGCAGGCAGGCGAGAAGAAGCCGCTCTCTAGCATGTCTTTCGCCCTGCAGTACTCTCGCACTTCCTCCCCACAGCCCCGTGACGTGGGGAAAGGAAGGAAAGGGAAGGGAAAGGGGAAAGGAAAAGGGAAAGGGAAGAGGAGCGTGAGAGGGGAAAGGTGGCTCTCTCCTTCTCCCCAACCTCCCCCACCACCCTCTCCTCCCCACCCTGATAAGGAATATCACACCTTGTTACATTACTGATACTGTGTGTGCTTCCGATATGACACTCACTGTAAAAGTAAGGCCTGTACATATGCGATAATATGACGCTCAGTATAATAGTAAGGCCTGTAAGTATGTGATAACAATTATATAAAGTGGAAACGGGTGTAATGTTAGTGGAAAAGTATTATATGAGTTGAAAAATAGAGTGTAAGTTGAAACAAGTCATAGCGAGTTCACTCACTATGTTCATATGCGACAATATGACGCCCAGGATAATAGTAAGGCTTGTATGTGATAACAATTGCATAAAGTGGTAACGGGTGTATTGTTAGTGGAAAAGTATTATATACTGTAAGTTGAAAAATAGAGTGGAAGTTGAATCAGGTCATAGGGAGTTCACTCTCTATGATCATATGAGATAATATGACGCTCAGTATAATAGTAAGGCCTGTACATGTGATAATTATATAAAGTGGAAACGGGTGTAATGTTAGTGGAAAAGTATTATATAAGTTGAAAAACAGAATGTATGTTGAAACAACAGTCATAGCGAGTTCACTCACTATGTACAGATACGGCTATCTTCTCAAAGTTTGACGAACATATAGTGGAAAAATCGAATTATTTGCAACACGCAGGAGTAGAGATTGGGTTTTCATTGTACTTCGTCAGGTGTACATTGTCTTTGGACAGAACTGGGAAGATAGTTTTGACTTTCATTGTACATATGCGATAATATGACGCTCAGTATAATAGTAAGGCCTGTAAATATGTGATAATAATTATATAAATTGGAAACGGGTGAAATGTTAGTGGAAAAGTATTATATAAGTTGAAAAATAGAGTGTAAGTTGAAACAAGTCATAGCGGGTTCACTCACTATGTTCATATGCAATAATATGATGCTCAGTATAATAGTAAGGCCTGGAAATATGTGGAAGGTTGCAGACCAACTTGACCCACCTGAAGAAGCTCGAGATATTACTAACTTGGGCTAGAATGTCGAGGGCTCCACCATCATCCAGGCAGTTTCAATATTGTCAGTTACTCCCCAAGCACTCCTGGATGTAGTGAGTTGGAACTGCACTGCAGATGGCAAGGTATGTAGCAGTGCACACTGTAGCTGCAACAATGCAGGTTTTTCGTACTCTGATTACTGCAAATGCGAAAGAGGAACCGCCTGCTACAGTCATTTTACTAGCAAGCAGATGAACATTGAAGATAAGGAAGAGCTACTTCTAGATGATGATGATATTGAAGACCAGTAGCATATCAGTAATAGTACATACAGACGACTGTGACAACTGAGAGCTGTTAATATTGTGCTCAATGTGTTATGAAAAATGCCAGTACCTGTGCATTCAAGTTTTTTCTCTTTTACTTCCATGATCACTATGTTCGATCTCTGTTAATAATGGCATTGTAAGTACGTTAAAGTTTGTTGGACTTCACCTTGTCTTTGACCTTGTTTTTGACCTTGAATAAAGAAAATAACTTCAGAATTGGACTGCCCACCCTTAAAACCCCCCAAAAAAATGTTATTACATGACCCACAGGGTTTATTCAGGTTAAAAGTTGAAATTGGACATGATCTAAGATAGTGGTATTTCTATCTTGAATTCCGAGAAATATTCAAAGTTACCGAAGTAGTAACCAAGTTAAGTTGGCTCTCCTAACTCTCTAGAACATCATTCCACAAAAACAGTTTACAGGAGTTAACATTGCAGGGTCCTCTACACGGCATATTGGATCAGCAGCTCGGTTTTAGGAAATGATGGCATGTGTGGTGAAATGCTGAAGCTCGGGGGAGAGGTAATAATGGGGTGGATATGGAGGATGTGGAGATTGGCATGGGGGGAAAGTAGAGTTACAGAGGACTGGAAAGGAGGTATAATTAGTCCCCTGTGCAATGGAAAAGGAGAAAAAGAAGTTAGTGGCAGTAACAGGGGCATTTATCTTCTTAGTGTAACAGGAAAAGTATATGGTAGAATACTGATTGACAGAGTTAGGGAAAAAGCACAGGAATTACTTAGAGAAAAACAGGGAGGTTTTGGGAAGGGTAGAGGTTGTGTGGATCAGATATTCGTCCTAAAATCTTTTGTGGATAAGTCCCTAGAAAAGGGAACTAAGTTGCATATGGCCTTCATGAATTTGGAGGAATCATATGACAGAGTAGATAGACAGGGAATGTGGAAAATAATAAAATATATGCAGGAAGTAGGATAGTGTTTATTGCCGTGAAATGTATGTATGAGGGCGCTAAGGCTGCAAGGTGTGTGGATGGTGAACTGAGTGAATTTATCTTTCTGAATTTTAGATTGAAACAAGGATGTGTCTTGTCTCCATGGTTGTTCAGTTAGTACATGTATGGAGTTATAAAAAAGATACCAAGAAGGGCAGTGAATATTAGAACGGCCTCAATGAGAGAGGGCAGCATTTGGAAACTTCCAAACGTTTCTTGGGTCCTCCAAAGAAACGTTGGTTGTGGCACTTTGGGGACGCTGATTGGGAGGCCCTCAGGCAGTACTTCTTTGATTTTCCCTGGAATGATTATTGCTTCCATGGCTGAGATCCATCTGAGTGTGCCTTGCGCATTACAGAAGTTATTCTCTCGGTCATGGAAGCATACATTCCTTTCTCATATCCTTTGACTAATGTAGAACAAAAACTTCGTTTAATCACGCTTGTTCTAATGCTGTCCACAGCAAGGAGAAAGCCTACAAAAGTTACCGGAGCCAACCCACCCCTGAATCTCACACCTTTTATGTTTCCGCCCAGAATCTTGCTAAATCTGTTCTTTGCTCTGCTAAAAAGAAATTCAGTCTGTACTAAATGCTCCGACCTCTCCAATCCGATTTCATCCCGTTCCTTCTGGCACCTTGCCAAAAGTCTTTCTAATACCTTTACCTCATCATCCTTCCCTCCTGTTCTCCATCTTAATGGCTTCATAGCTATTTCTTCTACTGATAAAGCAGAACTCTTCACTCAGACTTTCTCCTCCAATTCCACCTTAGATGATTCCGGGTCTGTCCCTCCAGCACTTCAACTCTCTGACTTCCTCATGGCTGACATTAAAATTTCTTCAATTGATGTTTTCTCTGCCATCACTGGCCTCAATATTAACCCGTACTGTGCTAGCCTAGTAGATCTACATCCCCTTCAAGAACGCCGGTGACGTAGATCTATGTCCTGCAGCACTGAGAAGTCATTGCAAGCAACCTAATGAAATGGAAGGTATTAACGTATTTTGATAACTTTAGATGTTTCTCTGATACGCTTACAACACTGATTAAGGAGCGCAGGAGGCGAGTGAATCTTCACAGGCCCACAGGCGCTCTACTCCGTCAGTAACCTCGAGGATATCAGAGATCGAGTAGCACCAAAATGATTCGATTTCAACCTACTTTCTGGCTTTGTTGATTACTTTTATTAGTTCCAGGGCTCTTCTACTAATGTATTAAGCCCATTTACCCACAAAAATAATCCAAAATCGGTTCACAAGCTCGCAGACGCTCTGCTCTCTTAGTAACCTCTAGGAATTCAGAGGTAGAGTGGCATCAATCTGACTCGACTGAAACAACTTTCTGGATTTGTTGATTACTTTTATTAGTTCCAGGGATCCTATATTAATGAATTAAGTAATTTTAGCCAGGAAAAAAAATCCAAAATCGGTTGACAAGTTCACAGCCTCTTTCCTTTCTCAGTAACCTCGAAGATTTCGGAAGTAGAGTGGCACCAACCTGACTCGATTCAACTATCTGGCTTTAGTGATTATTTCTATTAGTGCCAGGGATATTATATTGATGTATTAAGCCCATTTAGCCAGAAAAAAATATCCAAAATCGGCCAGCGTAGAGCAATATCAGTTCATTTTTTTTTGCCCTGCACGGTATGGGTTAAGAAACTTTATGGGCATGATGGGGTCCTTTCTTTAGTCCTCAAGAACTGTGCCTCTGTGCTTACGTCCTGCCTTGGTAAACTCTTTCGCTTTGTCTATTAACTTGTACCTTTCCTTCTTGCTGGAAGTTTGCCCTTATTCAGCCTGTCCCAAAGAATGGTGACCATTCCCAACCCTCTGACTATAGCCCAATTGCTTTAACGTCCTTTTTTTCAATAGTTTTTGAGTCTATTCTTAGCCAACAATATTCTGAAGAATCTTTCCTGTCACAGCCTTCTTTCCAATCCTCAGTATGGGTTCTGCCAGGGACGCTCCACTGGCGATCTTCTCATATTTCAGATTCCTGGTCATCCTCCTTTCGGGACTTTGACGAAACCCTTGTCATTATACTTGACATCTCAAAGGCTTTTGATCGAGTCTGGCATAAATTTTTAATTTGCAAACTGCCCTCTAACAATTTCTATCGTTCTATCTGAGCCTTTATCTCTATATTCCTTTCTGGTCATTCTATAGCTGCTGGTGTAGATGACCAACGTCCTTCTTCTAGAGTTATCAATAGTGATGTTCCTGAAGGTTCAGTCCTATCACCAACTCTATTTCTTTTGTTCACCAATGACCTTCTACGGTGTACATTTAACCTTATCCACTCAAATGCTGATGAATCCACCCTTCACATTTCCATTCGCTTCCCACAGTGTAAATCTCAGCAGTTACTTCCATAAACAAGGGATGAAGCTATGGCACACTTAATGTTTGACTTGGCTCATACCTCTGATTGGGGTAAAAGTAATCTTGTTTTTTTAATGCATCAAAAACTCTGTTCTTACATACATCAACCGGACAAGATCTTCCACAGGAGTATCCTCTAATTTTTAACCACATCCAGCTTAATCCTGCATCATCTTTAAACATAACTGGGGTTTCATTCTCTCGGGATTTATCTTCGATGGAATGTATTACCTCTCTCGTAAACTCTGCTTCCAAGAGATTAGGTGTGCTAAGCTCATTCCGTGCATTCTTTACCCCTGCACAGTTGTTGACTTTATACATAGGTTTGATTCACCCCTGTGTAGAGTACAACTCTAATGTGTGGGGTGGTTCCCCACATACAGATCTTCTGAAAAAGGTGGAGTCAAAGGCTTTTCATCTTATCAACTCTCCTTCTGGTAGGGGAGCATATGTAGGAAATACATGGTCCGTGGCAGAATTCGTGATGAAATGTTGGGGATAGTTTTATTCAACCATAAACTACATGTAGATGAATAAATTTTATGGTGGCACTCCAGATTCTGTTGCGTATAATTATAATGACGTCATCAAGATGGCACCCATCCGTACATATTAAAGTTATACTATATTTGTTATTTTTTGTCCGATTTTAATGTAATACAGCTCATTTTAGAGGCAATTTTGTGAACAGCAAAAAATGTTATTGCCAACTTTTTTATATGATAAACGATTTCTGAGATAAAGCGCTATATAGGTATTTTTTCTTTATTTCCTAACTTTAATACTACAATTAAATCATATTTAGCATGAAAATTTAACTAATACTAATTGAGTTCACTTCTAGTAATAAACTGAGTGACTGATGATAACAATAAATGTTGAAAATAATCAATACTTTCTGTTACTAAGCAAACAGTAAATGTTGAAAATAATCAATAATATCTGTTACTAATCATCTATGAGGTCATTTTCACTGTCACTATCCATCATTTCTGCTGTGATTTTAGTGTCGTTGCTGCAGAGTTCATCATTCTCTTCACACTCACACATTTCTGTGCATGGTAAGTTTTTTGCTAAGCATTTGCATAGTGGATTACATTGTTTTTTTTTTACATAGTTACACCGGATTAGATGCAGGATGTGATTTGGAGCACTTGGCAAATTACAGACACTAGGCAATGTTTGTCCATCATTCATGTCCCATCCATGTCCAATGGGAGATGGGAGTGTCGGCTTGGCCTCAACATCCCTGTTCCAAATCATGACCTGGTAGTTCACTTTTCTAAGTGCAGGTACCAGAGCACTTTTTGTAGGTGGTAGCTTTTCCCAGGCAATCTGCTTCTTCGAAAACAAATACCAGCGAAGGTCTGCAAGTTTTGTTATACTTGATCCTGGCTTGTAGACTTGGCAGATAAATGCTTCAAGCTTCTCTAGTATCCCGTCAGATATTTCTTCACTAGATCCAAGACTTGCAAGTGCGTGCAAGGTTTCTTCAGTTGCTGTTGTAAATGCTTTCCAGTAAGTTTTCCCATCCATGCCAAGGCACCAGTTGCGTAACAGCCTGACAGAACATGAAATGCAGGTAATGCAGAAGCCTTTATGGAGCCTAGTGATGAGCATATTTCTGCAATTGAAATCACTGTTCATGAGTTGGGCATGAAGAAAGACTGTGCTGGGAGTTTTGGCCATCTTCAAGAAAGTCCAAATTATCTGCAGCACAGTAAATGAATCTCTGTCTAACAAGTTCTGGTGGTACATATAATCCTTGATTTTCTTCAGTACGATGTAAGACTTCACTGGCTATAGCCGTCTCAAGCCTTAGAACTCTGTTCTAGTCAATCGAGATTCCTAAGCCATGTATAAGCTGCACCAAGAATTTGCTGCAGGTCTTAGAGTGAATAGTCAGACCAAGACCAACTTGAAGTGGAAGTTCACGAGTATGCCTGGATTTTTCTGAAAGCAAAGCTGTCTGTCTCTCTGTGAGGCATTCATACACCACGGTTTGTGCTAGAGTTTCAGCTTTTTGTTCCAAATGGTCATTTTTAACATCTTCACTATCAAACTTTTTTTTTTCCACTGATAAGCCGCTTGATAAAAGATGATAGTTCTTCTGGTATGGCTTTTGTTACTTCGTTCTGTGTAATTGAACCTGAGTAAGTCCATTTCTCATTTGCCATGATTTTCTTCCTCAGAAGTTTGGCAGCTTGATGGATAATCTTCAGGTTACTGTTGAGGTTGGAGGTTTCTTCGGCGTGTTAAATCAAAGCATCACTAACTGACTTCAGCATAAGCCGCTGTGGTTGGTTTCTGGACACTGGATTGGTGAATACCAAGTCCAATAGGAAAAGCTCGTTTTCAATGAGTGCTTTCAGGGATTATCTGGAAATCATATCCTCATCTTTAACACCTTTGGAATAGCAGATTTCCCTGTAGCATCTCTCAGCATCTGCCATTCAGACAACTTTTCCCCTCCAATAGGGCCTCCAACAGTCAATAAATTCTACCTGACTTGCAGATTCTGCAATATTTGGCAAAGCTTCAGGGGAATTTTCTAACTTTCAGAGTATATGACCAACATTTCTGCTGACACATTCTTTGTGGTATGCGACATCATATGCGTGACTGTCTTCTGGGTCGATGTAAACACTTAATTTAAGTTTCCATTCAGGATTAGTACTCCATTCTACAGCATCATATAGCTTCTTCCCTACAGCTGTGGTAGAAACTGTATGTAATGGATGATTCCTAGTTTTAGGCTTGTTACAAAAGAAACAGGCAGTACTTTGCAGTTCTGAATGAAGTTTAGATCTTGTACAGGGAGGCTCGTTCATGCTCACTGTGACATCACCGCTACCATCATGATCGTTTTCTTTATTTTCTGCTGCTTTCCTGTATCTGGCTTGGAGTCTTTCTTGCATTCCCTTGTGGGTACCATTTTTATAACAAGAGAGATGCCATTTTACATAACACTTCATTAAATCTTTGCCAGCCTTATCCCCCAAATATTGTGCAATGTCTGTATAGTTTGCATCGTTACAGTCACTTCGAATTCTTATACTCTCCATAAGTTTTTCAGCAGATTTAGAATTTTTGACTAATGTTTCTTTTGTTTGAGACTGACACAGTAAACAGACATCAAAGTTTATACCTTTCGTATGTCTCCGTTTTACTGTTGTGGGCTCTGTTGCTTCACATAAATCCTCCATTTTCCTTAACTTAATTCTTCTTTCAGTTCCATTTCAGTTCCCGAAACAGAGCAAAAACGAAGCCTAACTAGCAACATATTTGAAAAAAAAATATCCATACTGATATCAAACTCTGAAAATAGGCACGTTAACGATTAAGGTGAAAAAAAATAAATCCAAATACCTATATAGCACTTTATCTCAGAAACCGCTAATTATATAAAAAAAAGTTGGTACTAAACTTTTTTGTTGTACAAAAAATTACTTTTAAAATGAGCTATATTACATTAAAATCGGACAAAAAATAACGGATGTAGTATAACTTTAATAATTACGAATGGGCGCCATCTTGATGACATCATTATAATTATACGCAACAGAATCTGGAGTGCCACCATAAAATTTATTCTTCCACAGGTAGTTTATGGTTGAATAATACCATCCCCAACATTTCATCATGAAATCTGCCACGGAGTCTGCCACGGAGTTACATATGCTCACCCACTATTCCCTTACTAGCTCTCTTCAGCCTCTGTATCTTCACTGTTCTGTTGCATCTTTCTTTCCTATCACTACTTTAATGGTAACTGCTTGTCTGAAATGTGTGCTTGCATCCCTCTTTTACTACAGAGGGTGCATGGCACCTGTCTAACAACAAACTCTCATCCCTTTTCTGTCCAACTATCTAATGCAAGAAATAACCATTACTCCCAGTCCTTCATCTATGTAACATGTCATCTCTGTAACTGTCTCCCTATGTCGTTATTTCCTACTATCTATTATCTCTAGTCTTTCAAACACAGTGTGTCCATGCATCTCGAACGGCTCTTGAATATGGCACTCTTATCTTATTTTTTTTTCCGTGGAGGGAACAATTTACAGGCTCGTAGCCTTTGGTTCCTTCTTCCTTGCGTAATATATCTATCTGTCTATATATCTGTATCTCTCTCTCTCTCTCTTTCTCTCTCTCTCTCTTTCTGTATTTTTAATGAATGGAGGAACGAAAAATAAAGGAAAAAAAATAAGTCCATGTGCCTAAAGGCATCCTCCATTCATAAAATAATTATAACAGCTGGATTTGAATTAAAGTGGATTAAATGTTTGTGGGAAACAACTCCCAGGTAGTGAATTCCAGAGAGTAGTAGTTCTGGGGATAAATGACTTTTGATAAGCAGAGGTTCTGCATTGCGGGGTAGAGAGTGTGAGTTCATGGGCACTCCCAGCTGCCCGAGTATCTCGGGAGAAAATGTGAAGGGGGGGCACAATTGAAGTCAGTTCGTCAGAGCACTTACGGTAAAAATAACGATATAATAATGCTAAAGAAGCAACATCTCGACTTACTGATAATGGAGGAAGGTCTTGCATAATGGCAGGATTATTGATTAATCTAATGGCTTTATTTTGAATGTTGTCCAACTGCCTCAATGCAACTCTCCACATCCAGTCCACAGTGGTGAACAGTATTCGATCTGAGAACGCACATGACTTTTGTATATTGTGGCCACCTGCTCGTCAGTGAAGAACTCACGAACTCTGTACATAAGTCCCCATTATTTGAAAGTATTTTTAGCAAGGGATTTAACCTAAGCTGTCCAGCTTAGGTTGGGGTTTAGAGTACCACCTAGGATATCAATTGTACTGGATATGGGAATATTGACATCATTTAAAATTATGTGAGAGGCTGAGGGATTCTTTCTGTTGGAGAAATTGATGTATTTAGTTTTCTGAGCATTAAATGAGACCAGATTTGTTTGTCCCCATTAATTAATTTTAGAAAGGTCCTGGTTCAGAGAAATTGCTGTGTGTATTTGGAAATTTATATTATATTAAATTATGTAAAGGAGGTACTAAATGTGAAAAAACTATGAAAGGTCGAGTCATCAGCATAAGAGTGTATTGGGTTGTGAATGACAGATAGGAGGTCATTTATATGAATGAGAAAGAGGGTTGGCGCCAAAACTGATCCCTGAGGTACTTCAGCATTTATGGAATGAAACTGAGAATAAATTCCATCTACCATGACCAGTATTTTTCAGTTATGAAGGTAAGAAGAAATTAGAGGAACCAATGATGCAAGGCCATAGTGTGACATCTTAGACAACAAGGCCCGGTGCCACACTCTGTCAAATGCTTTTGATATATCAAGTGCTATTGTGTGTGTTTCACTGTGTTGGTCTATTGTTTTGTTAATCTGATGGGTAAGAAGGCAAAGAATGCCTGCAGGTGAACGTTCTTGTCTAAAACCCTACTGCTGATCATTGATTAATTTATTGATTTCTAGATGCTTGATTATGTGTTTGTTAATTAGTGTCTCAAGAACTTTACTGAGAATGGAAGTTATAGCAATTGGTCTATAGTTTGATGGATCAGAAGTTCCCCCCTTTTTAGGAACAAGATGGATATTTGCTTCTTTCCAAGAGGCTGGAAAACTTGAGGTATGGATGCATAAACGGAAAAATTTTGCTAATACAGGAGCCAACACTGAGAAGCAATTTTTCAGCACTATTGAAGAAATTTCATCTGGAGAAGTAGCTTTGTCTGCTGAAAGATTCTGTAATACAGCTTGTACGAATCTGGTGTGAATCATAAAAGGAGGTATTTGAGGGGAATCAAAATCAAGTACAGGAATATCGTGATTTTCTGTATTTAGCGTTGAGTTTGTTGAAAAAATGTCAACAAGAAGTTTGGCTTTTCCACGTGGGTCACTTACTAGATTTCCATTAGGGGGCTGTAAAGGTGAAATGAAAGAGGTGGTAGTGAAGTTAGTTTTGAATGAATCAAGGATTGACCAGAATATTTTATTATTTGGGTTGTTTAGTAGTTTGTTAGCCTGTCTGTGAAGAAAAATTTATTTAGATATTGTTGGAACTTCGTAGCCACCATTCATATTTATATATAACTCTTTAGTCTTGTAATATTTAAGTCTTGAGTTTTGGTTAAAGTTATTTTGGTAATCGAAGAGCAGGAGTTAAAGATGAATACAGGGAGTTGATCTTGATTTATTATCTTCAAAGAAAGTCTAAGTTGAGCAGTGTGTGTATTACACAGGGACTTAATATACTAACTTAGCCTAGTCGGACCCGCTCTTCTTATCTGATCTCTCCACTACCTGCTGGTTCTATGGCCAGCCTCTTTCTGAACTCTGATTCTTACATTCTCGTTTAGCAGGGGTCGTGTCACATGTGCTATGCTGTCGTGGGAACTTCTAGAATACTGTATGTCTGTGCACAACCAGCATTTCTTCACTTTAAGAGTTGCAAGCTAATATCCTTTTGCTTGATTCTCGCTGATACACTACCAATCTCACACCCTGGTTTGGTGCTTCTATCTCTCTCTCTCTCTATCTATCTATCTGTCTATCTATCTATGAGTTGTATTATTATAATATGGAGTCCTGACATCGCTCGGTCACTCGAACTGGCAGTCCTCCGTCAGCAATCATCATTGACATATGCTAATCTATTAATACATAATATTGATTATAATATTGCATAGATATAATATTCATGTTAATATTGCAATGATCCAGTAATACTGCATTTTAAACAATTTGTACACATAATTGAACAAATGTTCATCCATTCATTCATTGCCAGACGCCATGTATCCCAAACGGGGTGGTCAAGGGCTTAGAGTTAATTGTTTTACAGGGAGGGACACTAATCCTCCACCAACCCCACTTTACACGTAGGGAGAACGTTATGCCAACAGCATCTGGTGTTCCCAGGCGGTCACCCATCCAAGTACTAACCAGACCCAACGTTGCTTAACTTCGCTAATCGGACGGGAAGCGGTGTACTCAACGTGGTATGGCCGTTGAACAAATGTAATATTGTTAAATTGGTTATTGTATGACATACTGTAAGATGTGTATGTATAACAGACATAAGATATAATTATGCAATGGTAATACTGCTAGGTCATAACATTACATCTATCCCTTTAGTAATGTCTATTATTTCACCTAACTTGTGTGATGATTCTGGTAATACAGAATTGTAGTATCATTGTATGAATTGTTACACAGTGTACATAATTGTACTGTAATTGTTACATATCGTATCATTTGTAGTTACATAACTCCAACAACCGTAAAATAATATTATTAACATTGTAATACTGTAATAACACCGTAGTAGTACAGAATTGTGCTAACATTGTATGAATTGTTACACAATAATTGTATTGTACATAATTATATTGTAATTGTTACATATCATTTGTAGTTACATAATTGTAACAACTGTAACATAATGCAATCGTTTGTCGTTTCATGACTGTAGTAAGTGCAGGATTATTATTGTAACTGCAGTAATATTGTAGTAACATTGTAGTAACATAATTGTAACATTGTATGAATTGTACACAATTATATTGTTACATAATAACTATTGTACATAATTGTTACATATCGTTTGTAGTTTCATAATTGTAACAACTAACATAATGCAATCGTTTGTAGTTACATAATTGTAGTAATTGCAGTAATATTGTAGTAACTGCAGTCCTGACATCACTAATCAGGTCATGCTACGGTCGATGATAGTGATGATGTGTCTTGCCACTGGCTCGTGGAGAACAATAATTTGCTTTTTATTTCACTTATAGAAGGAGTTTATGTGGTATTTTGGCATTTCTAGTAGCACACCTATCTTCATTTGTTTATTATGCATTCTTAGTGTATATATATATATATATATATATATATATATATATATATATATATATATATATATATGTATTTTCTATAGTTTGTTTTTCTTCGTTTGTCTACGTTTTCTCGGTGTTGTCCGAGGTTGCATAATTGTTGGTTAATTCCCTTGGGACCCATTTTTAAGGTTTAGTTTATACTGCAGAGATATTACTGAAAATGATATTATATAGCCCCATATTTTGTTATTTATTTAAAAAATATATATACACTATATACAGTTTTAACAATATACACTCACTTGTTGTTCACTTGTACCTATCGTGGGCAATATGTATCAGCACTGTATGGAAATCTTTGTCTTCACGATTGTGTTGAAAATGTTGTTCATTCTTGCTAACGTCAGATGTGATGGCCATTTTTTTTTCTGGTTTTCCTTGTAACTTAATTTGTCTGTTTCCACTAGGTAGCTTTAATTAATAAATGTTTAACAGTTCTTTTAATCGCTCACTGAGTAACTGTGATAGTATATTTTCTTTATTACTTTGTGGATGTAATACCGTATAGCTGTATGTATGAAGCATGTATTTTATGTAGGCATAAATGGTAACACTCGTTGGTAGTAAATAAATGCAAGAGTAAATGAATGAATATATACAGTGTAGAAGATTTATTGTTGGTGCAAGTATTTAGTGATTGAATTATGCAGATAACTGAAGTAGGTATGTGTACGTAAGTTGTAACTATACAGCACATTTTATATGTTTGTGCAGAAATTTTTTTGTCTACCACTGTGTATTGTATAAACGAAGTAACTATATAACTCAATAGTTTTCACCGTGGTGGGAATGGTGTGAGTGGTGGTGTCACACACGAGTTGCTTGACGTGGCGTCGTCTCAGCAAACATGCATGGTGATGTTGACTTCCCACACCGGTAGCTGTGGTGAGTAAATGAGTAGCGATGAGTACCTTGAGTGAAGATGAGTAAGATGAGTTGTGAATATGGGCTTCGTATTTGCTGTCATCGTTTTGACCTTCTCGCACTCGTGCGTCAGTGGTGGAGGTTGGTGGCGGTAGGGGGCGGATGGAGAGAAGGGCGGTGGTCTGGTGGTTGTTGCTTTGTTCTTGCTTTTCGTTTATTTATTTTGTTTTTTATTCTTCTTGCTGCTGCTTGAAGTTGCGTGAAGAAGATTATAGAGTTGTCTTGTAGACTTGTTATTTGTAGTTAATTGTAGGGCTTGTTGATCCTCACTTGTAACTCGTCGTTGCTACTGTACGCTCGTAGGCTCGTAGACTCATAGACGTAAACACGTAGACTCGTTCTTCTTATTGTATACTCGCTTGTGGTTACTTGATCGTAGAATTGTAGTAATGTAAATCAGCTGTAGAACTGGGGTTGATCTTGGTTACAGCTTTCGCCTGCTTTTGTAGAGATGAGGGTTCATAGGCATAGAGTCGATCGTTGCTGTGCTGCCACCATTTATTGTCGGAACTTCGTAGCCACCATTATATATATAAATAACTCTTTAGTCTTGTAATATTTAAGTCATGAGTTTTGGTTAAAGTTATTTTGGTATTCAAAGGACAGGAGGAGTTAAAGATGAATACAGGGAGTTGATCTTGATTCATTATCTTCAAAGAAAATCTAAGTTGAGCAGAGTGTGTATTACACAGGGACTTAATATACTAACTACGTCTAGTCGGACCCCTCTTATTTGATCTCTCCACTACCTGCCGGTTCTATGGCCAGCCTGTTTCTGAGCTCTGATTCTTACATTCTCATTTGGCAGGGGTCGTGTCACATGTGCTATACTGTCGTGGAAACTTCAAGAACACTATATGTCTGTGTGTTTGTACAGCTTCCGGAGCACGACCAGATTCCTTCACTTTAAGAGTTGCAAGCTAATTTCCTTTTGCTTGATTCTCGCTGATACACTACCTATCTCACACCCTGGCTTGGTGCTTCTATCTATCTATCTATCTGTCTATCTATGAGTTGCATTATTATAATATGGAGTCCTGACATAGACTGATAATAGTTTTGGCATGATTTCTGATATTTCTATAATCGTTAAAGGCTTCTTTGGTTTTGGTCCCAGTATAAGTGTTATAGGCTATTGTATTATGTTCTGTTACTCTAGCACAACTGTGGCCAAACCATTTAGGAGAATTACATCTTTTTCTGTAACTATGATGGGGAATGAATGTTTCCATGCCGACTTTAATGAAATGCTGTATGTGGCCCAATGTGGAATTTGCATCTTGGGAGAAACGGGAGGTCCAAGAAACATCCATGAAATAATTATGGAGTCCCTCCCATTCTGCCCTGACATAGTGCCATTTAGTCACCACAACAAGCTCAGAGCAGGAGGGTGTGGTAGCCTAGTTGTTAAACTGGTGGCTTGAATCAAGCAATGATTAGAGGATCCGAGGGTGGACTTCACTTCGACATTATAATTATCTGAATTGGTTGTTAGAAACAGTCCAATAGGTGGGGATTTTGATCGGGGTTGTCTGGTACATGGGTGGGTTGACTAACTAACTGAATGAGATTATATGAGTCTGCAAATAGCTCACATTCAAGACCAGATTCATCAGTTCTGGCTGAATAAGGGAGACATTCAACATTATGGACACTAAAATCACCCAGAATAGTAATTTCTGATGCAGTATTAATGTTGAGGACACTTAGCTGTGAAGACAGAGAGTCAAATAAACTCGGTTCTAGAGGGGCATTTGGGGAACGATATACACAAGAACACTTAACTTTACCAAAAGAATTTAATTTATATATGGAATAGTCGAAATAAGGACAATGAAATTTAGTAATCTCCTCCAGGGCAATTTCTAATCTAGCAAGGCAACATACGCATCCTTTGGGTCTGAAATTTTGAATCAAGATATAACCAGGAAAAATAAATCTAGCTAAATCAGAGGTGGAGCTTACTCGTGTCTCTGTCAAAAATAGCAGATCTGGGGATTCAGAGTGGAGGAAACTTGGAACAGAGTTGATGTTGCAGCAAAGTCCTCTCATATTGTCATAGAAAATTTTGCTACACTGACGAGCAGATTTAGGGTGCTGCATCACTGGAGGTGGCACAGTCACTTGATGATGACCGGGAGGGCCCTGTGCAGACGACCCAGCCCTTCCAGTGGAGGTCATCTGAGAAACCACCGCACTAATTCCCAGTTTAGCAGCAGCCATGGTTCTTTTTAGGGGGGGGAGAGCAGGGATGTGTTGTGGAATGTGTATGATATGTAATGACAAGATCGGTGTTTTATGGAGAGAGGATAGCTGGTTCAACCCTTGTAAGGTAATCTTGATTTTGTTACTATATTAGGTAACGTGGGGTCTGACAGACCCCACGGAAAAAAAAAAAAAAACTTCCGTTTGAGATATTTCAAAATGCTTCAATACGCAAATAATCCAACCCCTTATCTCTAAATAGGGCCAGAAAAAATAAAGTTTAATCGAAAAAATATAATTTTTTTTTAATTTTATACAAAAATGGTTAAATTTTAGGTATAAAAATTTTAAAATTAAATCTTGCAAAATTGACAAGTAATATCATGATTCCTTGGGTGGTCTGCAGTAGACCTATGTTGGGGCCTTCTGTATACAAAAGGAGAAAGACAGCAAATTAAAATATAAAAATCACAAGAGGGCTCAACTGAGGTTACATTATAGGTAATCTAGGGTCTAACATACCCCAGTGGCTCTATAGAGCAAAATCAGAGCCAGGTACAGCTATGACCCCATCATCCCCATGAAGAGCATCACTAGGCAGGAAGGTAATGAGACGGACAGATCTGTAGATCTTATGCTCATATTTTTTAAAATTAAATTTCGGGGACTGGGGTCTCTGAGACCCCACATTACCTATCTAGGGTTAAGGCAGTGTGATATAATGTGGATGCGTGTGTTGTGTATCTATCTATCTATCTATAGATAGATAGATATAGATACACACACACACACACACACACACACACACACACACACATATATATATATATATATATATATATATATATATATATATATATATAATATGAAAGTATCTCCTGTTCCATAGGTCATTGCTTTGATGAGTAATGACGTGAGGAAGAGAACCAGTTTTCGGCACGAGCGCAGGATGTGTTCGAGTGTCTGCCCGCAGTGCCTACTGTGGCTTTGTTCTCAACGTGATAACTTCTCCAGTACTAGGTAAACTAGACACTGTTGCATCCAAGGCATGTCTTATGGTACTATCACTGAACCCATTCCTAATATCCTTGGAAAGGGTCGATGATGCAATTGGCTACAGGTGGCACGGATGTAATCAGACAAACAAGAACCTGAAGACATCGTTGTACACCTGGCAATAGCACAGGACAGACTGACTCTCACCTGTGTGTTATGGTTGGACTCCCTGGACTTTGGTGCCAAGATAAAATGGTGGCCAGTTCAAACGGTGGGGGGAAGACACTTGTGTGTACAGCTTCTACCTGGCAGCCATGTAGCACCCCGATTGTGATGTGTATAGATGTTACCTGACGGATAAGGGTTAAACCCGTGGAGAGCGACGGTCGTTCCGTAGGTACCTCTGGGAAGCAATGACTTGGCTGAAATTTCGAGTCTTACAGAATTGAATGAAACACACATCATCGT
>NC_136982.1:17040646-17098146 GCF_032717465.1 Coenobita brevimanus
ACATGTGGCACCAGTATTTTTTTTCCAGTGAAATATACTGTATGTACACTGACAGTCATACACATTACAACATATCCTGTGCATCCACTGTCTCACTGCACACACTCCTTCCCTATTCGTATTTATCCAGCCTGTGGCAGGGTTCGTTATGGTCACTGTTTTACATTCAAAGAAAACGTCCACCCTTGATGCTCGTCTCATGTGGAATGATATGATTTATTGTGTGGGGCAGGATCCCACTGCTACCTGGAGCATTTCCGGGTGGCAGATAGGGGAATGCCTTCTAGATACAGTATATGGGGTACCGTCTAAAACTGTCCAGACCATGGGACCCCCTATAAATATATAGGACTCCACCGAATATACTGAATAAGGTGGCACAAAAATTACATCTCACCAGAAACTATGTGGCAGGGATGTGAGATTATTTGCCACAACTTCCCCAACCATATTTAATGTTAATTATTTTACGGGTGTTCCTGTTGGATCATTGTCAACTATAGGTCCAACCACACTGCCTCCTGTGCTTATGAGCACTTTGCCATTCATAACGAGTAGACGCTGTCTTGGTAAATCTGAGACAGACATTAAACAAACTGAAATCAATGAAAATCATAATGTACAATGTAGGCAGTCTCATATGAGATTACATACTTGATACCTCATTAACCCCTACACCACGGGGTTGTTTTTGTGCTCCTTGCGCATCCCACGAGGATATTCGCGCTCCGACTGACTTTTTAAAAATATTTGCCAAAAATCAGTTATTAGTCCTAGAATATTAAAACTATATGCTTATGGCACATACCTTCAGCTTTCCCCTGGGATGTTTGTTGAGCCTTCGTCATCTACCGTAGGACTTGTGAAGACTTCTGAAGTTGGGTAACAAAGTCTCCACTTTACACATCCTGATACCCCATAATATGGTTACCACTGCCAGATATAACTACAAACACTATTCTTTGAATTTCAAGTAGTTTGGAATCCATATTCCAACAAAAAAAAACACTGTGAAAGCAATGTAAATTACAAACGCATATGAGCTTTCCTCCTGTGCTGGTTCCCCGATGGTATTCTGAGGCAGAGCTGTCACTTATTATTTATAAACACACTTACACTTTATATTCCTAATATTTTATTACACTTATTTATATATACAATATTGATTTATAAGTTTCTTTCAGTACTAGTAGTTTATTTTCACTCCAGGCATTCACTTTCTTGTCCTGTATACTAGTGTGGAGAACGAATCTGTCACTTTCACTTTCATAACTCCCAGTATTCATACATGTTAGAGTGAAACTTTCACTTTCATTACTCCTAGTATATATACTCGTATTCTTATATTACTACTTATTTACATTTCTATTGACATTCTCTATTTTATTTACATTATTTACATTTCTGTTTTATTTACACTATGTTATGCACTGTCACTTGCAGTAACTTATATAACTATTTTCCACTGTTCAGTTATATTTACATTCATTGCATTCACTTGCTGTTTACACATTATTTACACATTATTTATATTTCCACTTGCACTGTTTTAGAGTCACCAGAAAGATCATAGTCACTGTCCATCATTATCATTGATAAATTAGCCAGTTCATGTTCCACAGCAGTCACTTAGTACTTTACCCCTTTCCACACGAGGTTTAATAGGGGTAGAGGTCACAGGCCCCTTTGCATGAGGCTAAAAAGCGGCAGAATTGGACAGGCGCAAATCCGACGTGGTTTCACCTTGAAAAACGACAGCAAACTGAATGCTGTTGCCTAGGGGCAGTGAAGGGCTGCCAATGTCAGTGTGGTGACAGCTGCTAATATATACGCTATGAAATGATTGGCAGGAAATCTAGACAATACATAATAAATTAGGTAGTTCCAGGTGAATGTAAATATCACTTAGGCTTCTCCCTTCCTTTCTTATATATATTTTTATTATGAGAACAGGTTATATGGCATGTTTCAAGGAGGAAAAAAACAGGAAAAATTAGCGAACGATTGCACGTGAGGTGTTGCCAAGTGACAATTAGCCCATTCCAGATGTATGGCAGTATCAATTACCTTTTCTCTTTCTTTTATATATTATTGTGTATAAGAATAGGGCAAAGGGCACATTTCAATGGATAAAATGAGTGGAAAAATCCCTCCAGCATTTGTGTAGCACAGCGCGCGCAGCTGGTCAGGTGGAAGGAGATGGGTAATGGAGGGGAGGTAAGGAGGGGTGGAGTCAAGGACAAGAGAAACATGGCTAAATTGTCAACAGTGGATGGGAGTACAGGTGACATTAGCAGAACTGAGTATAGCTGGACACTGGTATAGTAGGACAAATCTAAACTTGCGGCTAGGGTGGGGCACGAAGCTCTGTACAGTGTTGCCACGTTTTCCATAGCACAATGCCACCCACCCCGCTCTCTCTCTCTCTCTCTCCTGGGGGAGATGTGCATCACTCTGGGGAATTTTGTTTCTTTTATGAGTGACTTTCATTTCTTTATTTTTTTATTATATCTAATTATATTTAAAAATATTTATTATTGTTTTGCATATGTCACCAGATGACCTCGCTGGTGCGGCGCCATGATTTTTCATTCAATCACTCTCTCCTTCCTTCCCTCCCTTCCTCCATCCCTCAACAGCTCCTCTGGCTTGCCTTCTTCCCCCCCCCCTCCTCTCTCTCTCTCTCTCTCTCTCTCTCATCTATGGTGTTTTAGGATACATTTTGGTTATTTTCTTTAACATTATATTGTACATATTGTAAATTTGACTATATTTTCACACCTCCCTGGAGGTAAGGACACAAAGTAAAGTGACACAAGGAAGCTCTGGCCGAGTTAGTCTGGTTCTGTGTGAGTGTTGCCGCTCAGGAGGGTCTATGTATTATTTTGTCTTTTACTATGAAATTGGCATATTTTTACTTATATTCCTGCACATTATCTTATAATCCCAACTGTGACATTATTACCCACCCCAGAAATATGGTAAAAGGCAATAAAAGTGACTATTTTTTTTTTTTTTAGCAACACTGTAAAATATTTATGCCACGTTTCTGTATTGCTGTATAAATATTTCATGCATAATAAGTTTACTGTTCTTTCATATATTATAATACACACGTTGACATTGTATTCATATGTGTTTATCGTATTTGTGATGCCTTTTACACTTATAACAGCCATTTCACATTGCAGGTTTGGGAAACATAGCACCACTGTACAGAGGGTCGTGCCCCACCCTAGCCACAAGTTTAGATTTGCCCTACCATAGTACTGATAGATGATACAAGCCACCACTTGAAAGCCCAGGTGAATTCAAAATAACACAGAATCACAAATGTGATGTCCAGCGGTATGATCCTTTGCTCCCGAGCATCACGAAAGTGATGCCTCACGGTTAAGGGGTTAACTGAATTAGAAAATATTAACTGGGATATTTTAGGTCTGAGCGAGATCCAGAGAAAAGAAGAAAATTTAATTCAGCTCTAAGCAGCAACTACTCATTTTACTACAGAGGATTGCAGAATGAAAGAGTTAATGGTGTAGGATTTCAAATTAACAGTAATCTCATTGAGAACATTGGTAAATTCAGCAGTGTATCTGAGAGAGTATCATGGATCGTATTTAGACTATGTAAACGATACACTTGAAAGTAATACAGATATATGCACCTACTTCTTATAGTTCAGATCGAGAAATACAAACATTCCAAGTAATCATCTCACAGATATAGAAGAAGAAAAGACCAAGTATACTAAACTGATGGAACACTTCATTTCAAAAGTTGGCAAAACGAAAACTTGAGAAACACGTATAGGAAAACGTGGAGTAGGAGAGGGGAATGATAGACATTAAATGGTGATCAATTTTGCTGAACTACTGAACATGAGAGAAATTTAACACTTTCTTTAACAAAAGAACAGAGAGAAAATCGACCCCAGGAAGTCAAAATGGAGAAACAAAAAATGAAACTGACTTAATAATAGTGTGACTCTCGATTCTTGTAGTAGGAGTTAAAGATGAAAGCAGGGAGTTGATCTTAATTTATTATCTCCATAAGAAAATCTAAGTTGAGCAGGGTATGTCTTACAGAGACTTAATATATTCAGTAAGTCTAGTTGGACCCCTCTTCTTGTTCACTCTCTCCACTACCTGTCGGTTCTATAGCTAACCTCCTTCTCAGCTCTACTTCCTAAATTCTGGTGTAGCAGGGGTCGTGTCACATGTGTTACACAGTTGTTGGAATGTTCTAGAAGCCTGTGTGTGAGTATGTGTGTATGTGTGTGTATGGTCACTAGGCGCTGTTGTGTGCCTATAAAGCATTCCTTGAGTTAGAGTGTGTAAGCATGTTTAGCATTGCTCGATTCTTGCAGACACAATACCTTCTCATCATCTGACTTGCTGCTTCTATCTGTCTCTTTATCTATCTATTTATCTATCTATCTATTATGATATGTAATTATAATATGGAGTCCTGACATTGCTCGGTCACGCATTGGAGGTCCTCCGACAGCAATCATTATTGATATATGCTAATCTATTAGTACATAATATTGATTATAATATTGTATACATATAATATTCATGGTAAATTGCAATGATCTAGTAATATTACATTTTAAACAAGTTGTATACATACTTGAATAAATGCAATGGTTGTTGTATGACATTTTGTAAGATGTGTATGTATAACAGACATACGCATATAATTGTGCAATGGTAATACTGCTAGGTTATTACATTACGTATTGAGTTATCCCTTTAGTAATGTCTAATATTTCACCCAACTTGTATGATGATTCTGGTAATACAGAATTGTGGTAAAATTATATGATTTTACATAATATTGTAGTAACATTGTGGTAATACATAATTGTAACATTGTGAATTGTTACATAATTGTATTGTAATTGTTACATTGTAGTAACATTGTAGTAATACATAATTGTAACATTGTGAATTGTTACATAATTGTATTGTAATTGTTACATTGTAGTAACAATGTTGTAATGCATAATTGTAACCTTTTATGAATTGTTACATAATATTGTGGTAATGCATAACTGTGTTGGCCTTATAATTGTAGTTACATTTTGTTAATGCAATTGTTACATAATTGTGTTGGCCTTATAATTGTAGTTAAAGTTACATAAAAGTTACATCTTGTTAATACAGCTGTTACATAATTGTTACATATTGTTTGTCATTACATAATTGTAGGAACTGTAATATAAATCAATCGTTTGTCGTTACATAATTGTAATAATTGCAGTCCTGACAGTGAATCCAGTCATGCTGCAATCGATGATATGATGTGCCATGCCACTAGCTTGTGGAGACAACAATATGCTTTTTTGTTTGTAGTTCATGTGGTATTTTGGCATTTGTAGTAACAGTTACACTTATTTTCATTTGTTTGTCATGTGATCGTACTCTATTTCTTTTTTCCTTCTTTTTTTTTTTTGGTATGTATCGATTTTCCATAGTTTGTTTTTCTTCGTTTGTCTACGCTTTTTCTGTGTTGTTCATGGTTGCATAATTGCTGATTAATTCCCTTGGGACCCTTTTTTAAGGTTTAGTTTATATTGCACAGATATTACTGAAAATGATATTATATAGCCCCATATTTGTGGTGAACAGTGAGGATATTAAAGATGCATGGAGAGAGCATTATAACCGGTTGTTGAATGAGGAGTTTGACTGGGACAGGGAAGGTTTGGAGCCAGCAGATCCAGTGTCTGGCCCTTGGCCATTGATTGATACTGCTACTGTGAGTGAGGCAATAGGCAGGATGAGGGTGGGGAAGGCAGCAGGTGTGTCTGGGTTGACTGCCGAAATGTTGAAGGCCTCAGGAGATATAGGGGTGAGTTTAGTCACTGACCTGATAAATAGGATTATTTATGAGTGTGTTGTCCCAGATGATTGGCTGAAGAGTGTAATTGTAAATGTGTATAAAGGGAAGGGTCATGCCCTGGAAAGAGGAAATTATAGAGATATAAAGCTTTTAGATCAGATAATGAAGGTAATGGAGAGAGTTTTAGAAGGTATGATTAGAGAAAGAGTGAATATTGATGAGATGAAGTTTGGGTTTATGCCAGGTAGGGGGACCACTGATGCCATATTCATTGTTCGACAGCTTCAGGAAAAATATATTGGTAGGAGAAGGGATCTTTATTTTGTTTTTGTTGATATGGAAAAGGCCTTTGACAGAGTCCCTAGAGAGGTGGTGAAGTGGGCAATGAGAAAGCTTGGCTTGGAGGAGTGGCTGGTTAGGGTGGTTATGGCCATGTATGTGGGTGCTCACACCCAGGTGAGAGTGAATGGAGATTTGAGTGATGAGTTTTCCGTGAATGTTGGTGTGCATCAGGGGTCAGTCTTGAGTCCCATGTTGTTTATCATGGTACTTGAAGCCATTTCACGTGACTTTAGAAACGGACTCCCATGGGAGTTGTTGTATGCTGATGATTTGGTGTTGATTGCAGAGAATGAAAGGGAGGCAGAGGAAAGGTTTAGGAAGTGGAGAGATGGTATGGAGCAAAAGGGTTTAAGGGTAAATGCAGATAAAACAAAAGTGATGATATCTAGAGTTGGTGGCGGTACTGTCAAAGACGAGGGAGAGTGGCCATGTGCAGTTTGCCACAAGGGCGTGGGAAGTAATTCCATCTTGTGCGGTGTGTGTGATAAATGGGTGCATAAGAGATGTAGTGGTATCAGAGGTAGACTGCGAGATAATGCTGATTTTATGTGTACGGCGTGCCGGGGTGAGCAGGTGGAGATTGTCAGACATGAAAGGATTGAACTTGCTGGTGAATCTCTTGAGTGTGTGGAAGAGTTTTGTTATTTAGGAGACATGTTGTGTGCTGGAGGTGGGGCTGGAGCTAGCTCTGTGGCTAGGGTGAGAAGTGGTTGGAAGAAGTTCAGGGAGCTCTTGCCTCTCCTGACATTGAGAGGGCTTTCCTTACATGCTAAGGGGTCTTTGTATGCAGCATGTGTTAGGAGTGTAATGTTGTATGGCAGTGAGACCTGGGCAGTGAAAGAGGAAGACATTCGCCGGTTCAGACGTACAGAAATGACAATGATTAGGTGCATGTGCAGTGCGTCCCTGCGTCCAAGGCCTGGAGGGGCTGGGTTTACAATGGAAGAGTTGAGAGGTAGGATGGGACTGGAGTGTATTGGTGTTGTGATGAGGAGAGGTAGATTGAGGTGGTTTGGACATGTGGAGAGGATGAGGGATGATAATTGGGTGAGGAAGGTGAGAAGTGTTAATATTGGGGGTGGGGTTATGAGGGGTAGACCGAGAAAGACATGGGACGAGGTCATTAAGTGTGACCTTAGGGTTAAGGGACTGAACAGGGAGGCTGCAATGGATCGTGCAGCGTGGAAAGCCGCCATTAGGTGACCAAGGCCGACACATGCAAGCATGTTGGAGCCTTCAAAAAAAACGAAAAACGAACACTATATACAGTATTAACTATATACACTGACTTGTTGTTCACTTGTACCTATCGTGGGCAATATGTGTCAGCACTGTGTGGAAATATTTGTCTTCACGATTGTGTTGAAGATGTTGTTCATTCTTGCTAACGTCATTTGTGTTGGGCATTTTTTTTCTTTTCCTGGTTTTCCTTGTAACTTAATTTGTCTGTTTCCACTAGGTAGGTTTAATTAATAAATGTTTAATACAGTTCTTTTAATTGCTCACTGAGTAACTGTGATGGTATATTTTCTTTATTACTTTGTAGATATAATAATGTATAGTTGTATGTATGAAGTACGTATTTTATGTAGGTAAAAATGGTAACACTCGTTGGTAGTAAATAAATGCTATAATAAATGAATGAATATATATAGTGTAGAATATTTATTGTTGGTGCAAATATTTAATGATTGAATTATGAAGATGACTGAAGTAGGTATATGTATTTAAGTTGTAACTATACAGCACGTTTTATATGTTTGTGCAGAAGTTCTTTTGTCTATCACTGTGTATTGTATAACTGAAGTAACTATGTAACTCACTCATTTTTACCGTGGTGACAATGGTGTGAGTGGTGTTGCAAGTGGTGATAGCGTTGTTCTTCACGGGTTGATTGACGTATTGTGGGGTGTCAGACACGTTGATAGGCGTGGCGTCAACTCAGCAAACACGTATGGTACGTCGACTTCCTACACTGGTAGCTGTGGTGAGTGAATGAGTAGCGATGAGTAACTTGAGGGAAGATGAATGAGTAAGATGAGTTGTGAATATGGACTTGGTATTTGCTTCGTCTTATTGACCTTGCACTCCTGCGTCAGCGGTGGAGGTTGGGTGGATGTAGCAGAGAGAGGAGGGTGAGGGCTGGTGGTTGTGAGTTGTGAGTCGTGTCTCATTCTTCGTTTGTTTGTTTTGTTTTTCTTTCTCGATACATTCGCGGTCCTTTTTTCTTGTGATTTACTCGTTGTGGGATGAAGACTGCCACTACTTGTAGGTGTGTGTAGAAGATTATACAGACAACTCGTAGAGTTGTTACTTGTAGTTGACTGTAGATTGTTGTAGTTCGTTGGTTCATCGTAGAAATTGCAAGAGTGTTTGTATTAGTATTTTGTTAACCCCTTAACCGCGGGGCGTCACTTTCGTGACGCTTGGGAGCAAGGGATCATACCGTGGGGCGTCGCTTTTGTGATTCTGTGTTATTTTGAATTCACCCGGGCTTCCAAGTGGGGGCTTGTATCATCTATCAGTACTGCCAATGTCCAACACTAGTCAGCACTCCTAATCTCATCTGTACTCCCATCCATTGCTGACAATTTAGCCATTTCTCCCCGTTCTTGACTCCCCTCCCTACCCCCCTTCCATTACCCTATCCTCTCGCCTGCCCGGCCGTGCTACAGCTAAGTAAATCTTCCCTGGAATTTTTCACTGATTTCATCCATTGAAATAAGCCCTATGTCCTATTCTTACACCAAATAATATATACAAGAAAGAAATAAGGTAAGTGAGAGTGCCATACACCTGGAATTGGCTAATTATCACCTGACAACACCTCACGTGCACTCGTTCGCTAATTTTCGCTGCTTTTTTTCCCCTTGAAATATGCCGTATAATCTATCTTCGTAATAAATATACATGTAAGGAGGGAAGGGAGAAGCCTAAGTGATATTTACATTCACCTGGAACTACCTAATTTATAATGTATTGTCTAGATTTCCTGCCAATCATTTCAGTGCTAGACATAGCTGTTTCAAGAGCAAACATTGGTAGCTCTGAATATCCCCTAACTAGGCCTCTACCCCGGCCCTCCGTTATCAGTTTACTCTCATCTTCCGAAGTGAGGGTACGTATGTTTCTTCTTGCTGACTTCAAGGACCTTTTCACCCCCATGCAAAGGGCCCTGTGACCTTTACCCCCTACTAAACCTCGTGTGGAAAGAGGTAATGGGCTGACAATTGATAAAAGAGTGACTACGATCTTTCTATTGAGTAAAACAGTGCAAGTGGAATTGTAAATAATGTGTAAACAGCAAGTGAAAGTAATGAATGTAAAATATACGTGAACAATGGAAAATAGTTTTATAAGTTACTTCAAGTGACAGTGCATAACACAGTGTAAATAAAATAGAAATGTAAATAACGTAAATAAAATAGAGAACGTAAATAGAAATATAAATGAGTAGTATTATAAGAATACGAGTATATACCCTAGGAGTAATGAAAGTGAAAGTTTCACTCTAGCATGTCTGAATGCTATGAGTTATGAGAGTGAAGATGAAAGTGACATTCACTCTCAATGCTAGTATACAGGACGAGAAAGTGAATGCTACGTATTTTACTGAAAGAAATAGAATCCATACAGTGACAATAAACTAATACTACTGAAGGAAACTTATGGATAAAGACTGTAGATATATATAAGTGTTATATAGTAATAGAAATATAAAGTGTGAGGGGTTTTATGAATAATAAATGACAGAGTACCAAGAGCGAACTAGTGCCAGTGCGACGATCAGACGCGCTCGTAATTTCCATTGCTTTCACGGTGTTTTTTTTTTTTTTGAGTATGGATCCCAAACTACTTGAAAATTGTAGAATAGTGTTTATAGTGTTTGTATCTGGCTGTGGTAATCATATTACGGGTTGTCGGGAAGTGTAAAGTGGAGACTTCGTTACCCTACTTCAGAGGTCTCCACAAGTCCTACGGTAACCGACGAAGGCTCAACAATCATTCCAGGAGAAAGCTGAAGGTATGTGCCATAAGCATATGTAATTTTATTTTTCTAGGACTAATAACTGATTTTTGGCAAATATTTTTTGAGAGTCTGTCGGAGCCCAAATAACCCCACGGGACACGCAAGTCATTGGTAAACAAGCCCGCGGTGTAGGGGTTAAACTACTGGCAAGACGTCTTGTGATCACTTCTAAATCAGCGTGATGATCGTGGAGACGGAGGGGGGGTTGGAGAGAATACTGTCAGGAGCTGGTTGTGAGTTGTTGATTGTAAGAGGTATTTTTTGTTTTCACTTTTGATAATGCAGAATCAATTGTACACTCGTGGGCTTGTATTTTGTAGGAATTCACTGTTGATTCATAGACGAGGTTCGTACGTTCGCTGCCAACCATATCTTACTATAACTTTGTAGATGCGTGTAGTGATGTTTTGTAGATCAGTTATACATACTGTATATTAGACTTGTGGACGAGCGGGTGTTATACTTGAGTAGTTTTGTAAGTAGATAATCTTCGTTCCCTTTTTGTCATGCAATGACAGAGAGGTAAAGAATAGTATGGGACTATTTTTATTTGTCTTGGAAATATTAACAAAGTCTCTCACACACGAGTGAAGTATAAAGTATAGTCCCACGAGCTACCTCCTGTCTCTCTCTCTCTCTCTCTCTCTCTCTCTTCCATGTTGCTAGGCTCCTTCTCCCTACTACCTGCCAGTTCTATAGCTGACCTCCTTCTCAGCTCTACTTCCTAAATTCTGGTGTAGCAGGGGTTGTGTCACGTGTGTTACACAGTTGTTGGAATGTTCTAGAAGCCTGTGTGTGAGTATGTGTGCATGTGTGTGTATGGTCACTAGGCGCTGTTGTGTGCCTACAAAGCATTCCTTGAGTTAGAGTGTGTAAGCATGTTTAGCATTGCTCGATTCTTGCAGACACAATACCTTCTCATCATCTGACTTGCTGCTTCTATCTGTCTCTCTATCTATCTATTTATCTATCTATCTATTATGATTTGTAATTATAATATGGAGTCCTGACAATTGCAGGTATGGATAATACGATCACTATTATCAGTTATCAACAAAATAAGTATAAGATGGGGTCATAGAGTGGAGGGTTGCACAGGTAAATTCAATTTCAGAGGTGAGAGGAAGAAGCTGATTAATAAGAAAAAGATATGTCCAATAAAAGTGAGGGAAGGAAAAGCTGTATTTCAGCTAGAAACTAGAATGGCACTCAGTAAAGCGCATACCTCCGCCAATGTCCTATCTCGCAATGTTAGAGAAAGGGGGAAAATCCTGGATCCTCATCTTTATCCAGATCTGCACCCAAATTTAATGGAGTGTATTCTGGACCAAGGCCCCTTCTACCAAGTTTCGTGGAAATCCGTCTGGTAGTTAATGTGTAATCTTGCTCACAAACCAACCAACCAACCAACAAACAAACAGACAGGGATGAAAACATAATTTTCTTGGCGGAGGTAATAACGAACATATTTCAGGCTGTAAGGTATTCTGAATGTGACACTGATTAGTTGAATTATAGATTAACAAAAGTGTTATGAGACTTAGCAGAGGCAGTAGGGAAAGCTATGACAACCAAAGCATGCTAGTGTTAAATAATGACCCTCAAGCTCATGAAAAGAAGAAAAGAAATGAAAGTAAAAAGTAAGAACGATGAAACAGAAAGAATGGAACTAAATAAGATTATCAACAAGAGACAGAAAAGAAAGATACACATGAATCAGATCTAAGAAGCCATCAGAAAAAAGGAAAAGGCTGACACAGGTCCTAGGCAAAATGGCACAAGGAAAGCAACAAAGTATGTTAATGAAAGACAAAAATGGTGAAGTCATTTATAGCAGAGTGAAAATGGTGAAGAGAGTTGATGAATTTTACAAAGAATTGTTTCTGTCAAAGACAATGGTACCGATAGCTAACTTTTCAGTTAACACAAGTGAAATACCAGACGTAACACCAGACAATGTAAATATTTCTCCTAAAATTATGAAAAGAGAGAAGGACCCAGAAGATGGAATAGTAACAGATTTACTCTCGGATGCAGAAGTTCAAAACTTGATGTTCTGGCTATTGTTACTTCATGTATAGGAGCTGGACAAATCTCTCAGTTACATATACAAGTTCCTGTATTGATCTGCACATCTCCATTCATCAGGTTAACTTTGAAAATAGTCGTTTCCCCTTTATCATTTATCCAACATAGAGCATTCTCTATTGATAGACCTTTCACTCTGCACGTTTATTCTAATACAATAACATTGCAATTCTTCAGTTTACTCTTTATCATGGCTTTCATAAATGATCTTAGTGGTTATGTTATAGTTGATGAAAGATGGGAGAGGGTAGGTTGTATTGTTCGTTTCTTCTGTTGTGTTTAATTGCTCTTGTTACTTTGGATTTTTTACAGTTGTTGGGTGTAGTATCTGGAGAAAAAAATTCCTCTATGAATTCACCATCAAGTTCTGTACAGTTAAAATGTGGCATCAGTATAATATTTTCTTCTCATCGTAAATAGGCCAAGAAGCCCATTTGCTTTAATTGATAAATTATCTGCTACGTAGAATATAGTAATGATTGTTTTGACACTCTCTGTAAACTTGATGTCTAATTCAATCCCAACTTTTACAGGTATTTCTATACCACCTATAGTGTATAAACCTAGGTTTGGTTCCTCCATATATGTTACCTTTCTCCTATTTCTATATACTCATTCTAATTCATGTAGTGTTAAGAAATTGGCTGGGGAGCCTGAATCCAACAATAAAGAAAACTTTTCATCTTCACAACAAGTGGAAACCAAAATGCTTTCGTTTCCACCTACGATTGCTATCTTTGCTCTTGGTTTGTCTGATTGTTACTTTGTTTTATGTAGTGTTGTCTTTTGATGTAACGTAGTCTTCACCCAAATTGTAGACAGCTACTAATTTTCCCACCGTTTTACTTTCTGCAGGCCAATGACCAACAATTTTGTGTTTCCTGCAGTACGACTCAAACCCTTTCAGTTTGTCTCTGTCTTCTTGAATTTTGATTTAGCATGCAGGTCTCGTGTGGCCTGGAATTGCACATTAGAATCATAACCTATCTCTCGAATTTGACCTACTAAGTGATTTAACATACTTTGTTCTTTCTGTGGCATGATGCCTACTAGGGCTATGCCTGAATTCTGAGCCTGCCTATTAAAGGGTGTGCATGTGCGAGACCTTGAGTTCTGCTGACAGTCTTTGTCTATACTCTAGATGAGACTTTCTTTGGTCTTTACTTGTGCCAGATTTATTTATCACTGCAAGAGCTTCAGCTACTTCTATATCTGTTTTATTGTTCTGTAATATTTCAGTCACACCAGCCTTATTGCAATGTAATTCTAACTCATACACATAATGTAGTAAATACATTCCTGGACTAGAAGGTATTGTCTTTCCAATTTGTGCAACTCTTTCAGGCAGTTTAGATATTGCATCTATATGTCCGATTTTGTCAATGACATGTATTGGTAACATATAACCATCATTTCTAACCCTTTCTGAAGTTTCTAAGGTAGCCAACAGAGTTCTTTTAATGGTGGACACATCAGCTGTACTATCACCCAAATCTGAGTTGGAATTTGTTAAAGTAGGTCTACTATTTTTTGTAATTTTGGGGCCATACCACCTAAAAAAAAAAAAAATCCTTCACCCTGAGAATTTTCTTGGGAATTCGTTCTTAAACTCATCATATGTTCTAGCTTGCAAAAGCTTGTCTGACTTAAGGAAATTGCCAGCTGAGCAACATTTTGATTTATGCTAGCTACAAAAACAGCCATTTTTTCTTCCTTGTATATAATGTGTCTCCTAACGAAATGTTGTTCGCATTCATCTAACACTGTCCTTATATCTACTCTGTCCTTATCAATACCTGAAAATTTTGTTAGACTTTTGTCCTCATGATATACTTACACTGGTACCTAATTTGTGTAACTTTGTTTTGAGGAATGTAATGCACTGGAACTTGATTTATTTGTCTTGCAATTATATGTTTGTCCATCCATTTTTACTGGGATTTCCTTGCAAATCTTATCATCATCATCATCTGGACCTCCTTTCCCACTCTAGGCCAGGGTGAGGAGTAGCAACGTCAAAACAGCCCAGAGCTGCCCAGTCCAATGGGCCATGTTTCCATTCACTCACCATTCAAGCCCCCGGAATCCTGGCTCTATCTGATATGCCTAGAACATTCACTACGTTCTATAACTTCAAATAAACGTATCTGATAAACAATCCGGACGCTGTCACATTAAAAGCGGGTGCCAAATCCCTGATCATGCGCTTTTCCTCACAATATTCATCCAGCCAGCTTCATCTCTTTTCAGTCCCCTAGCCTCACCAGCTTCCAAACCTCTCTTTGTCACAGTCATTCCACCATATCTCTCCACCTTCTCCTTGGCCTAACTCGCCTCCTCCCTCCTTCAAATTCGCTCAGATATACCTTTTTCACCACTCTACTGTTATCCATTATCTCCACATGACCATACCATCTCAGTACACTCTCTTCGATTCTGGTGTTCACCGACTTCCTCACTCCACACCTTTCAAGAATCACATTATTTCAAATCTTATCCACTCTCTGTACTCAACATACATTCCTCAACAGTCCCATCTCCACTGCTCTCACTCTTGACTTTTCATTTTCATGCCACACCATAGTCTCACATCCATATGTTAAAGTTGCCACTAACACTCCTTCATGTAAGCCTCTTGCAGCTGCAACACTCAAGCCTCTGATTCTTATCAAGGCCTTCATTGCATCAGCTACTTTCCTTTGTTGCATCACTCTGCTTTCCACTTCTTTTGCACATCATCCTCCCTTGTAAATCACTATACCCAGGTAATTGAACTCTCTCATTTTCAGTCTCCCCATTCACTGTAACATCACACTGGGAGTCACCTTTTTTCTCAATAACCATCACTTTACTCTTTTCTACGTTTACTTTCAAGCATGACGCTCACAGATCTCAGCAAAACTCTGCACTAACCTACCAAGTTCTTGTCTGGTACTTGCAAGCAGTGTTAGATCATCGGCATGCAACAAAGTTGAGATATTCCATCCATCATCATTCATTACCAATGCCATCCTGCTCTCCATACTTGTGTTGTTACTTCTCTCAGCATCCCATCCCTATATATATATATATATATATATATATATATATATATATATATATATATATATATATATATATATATATATATATATATATATATATATATATATATATATATATATTTATTTATTTATGCAGTAGACCCTTCTTATCCATGGAATTTGCATCTGCAGATTTAAGTATCCGCGGATCAAACTTATTTTAATACCGTACTATACACTGTAACTTAATTTGAAATTGGCACGCAACACTTCTTTTGTACGGTAGCTACAGTTAGCAATACCCACACCCACGGGCACAGGGGCGTACCTAGAGATTTGGGGGCCTGGGGGGCTAGGTTCTTTGCGGGGGGGCCCCCGCAAAGAACCTAGCCCCCCTTATTCTCAAAACTTATATAATATCTCAGCCGGGATTGTCGGGATGATAAATTTATATATTTTTAAATTTTAATAAAAAAGCTTATACATTTTTAAGGTTTTGGGGGGGCCTTTCTCAACTGGGGGCCCGGGGGGCAGTTTCAAACAGCTCCTACCCCCCCCCCCCACAGGTACGCCACTGCACGGGCATTCTTGCCACTCCGCCAGTCTTATTGTAAACACCCATCAGTTCGTTATTTACAGCGTCGTCGCCCTTGTCGTGTTTACAGCTCTACTGAACTTCATTGTGTAAGTGAAATATAGCTCCAAAGAAACAAGTAAAAGATAAAAGCAATCCTTCTAAACCAAGGAGAGAGCGTAAGGTGTTATCTTGCGTCCTGTCAGAAGAGTCAGACTAGACTCACAGCATACCTACAGTGCCGCCACACATCTCGACGCCTCACCACATTGGCGCTGTAGGAACTGTACTACAGTCATCGTCGTCATCACACAGCAATCATCGTCATCTATGCAGCAATCACCATCACCATACAGCAATCGTCATAATTGTATGAAGGTTATGAAGAGAATTCACAGTCTTTTGGTGAGTGTTAACATGTATTTGTAATATTTTAAAGTATGTTTTTATTTTTTTCAGGGATGTGCTTAGCTTAGGTGGGAATAATATGCCATTTTGTGATGATGACTTGAGTATCCGTGGAATTTGCCTTCTGCGGGGGTCTCTGAAACCTAACCCCTGCAGATAACTAGGGTCTACTGTACTGAACAACCATGCGGACATCACATAGTCTTGTTGCACGCCCACACCGATCGTGAACCAATCACTTAAATGCCCATTTACCATTACACATCCTTCATTATCATCATAAAAACTCTTGACGGCACCTATAGCAGCTTACCATCTACACCGAACAAGCACAAAACTTTCCACAGTCCTTCGCTGTCTACTTTGTCATATGCATTTTCCAGATCCATGAATGCCATAAACTCCTTATGGTCCTTCTCACAAGCCTTCTTCACTACCTGTCATTTTGCAAATATTTGATCAACACATGCTCTACCACTCATAAAGCCACCCTGATCATCACTCACTAGGACTTCTGATATCTCTCTTAATTTATAATGTCTTCCATATACCTTTCCTACCACACTCAGTAAACTTAAGCCACGATAATTCTCTCTCTCACTTCTCTGACCTTTATTTTTGTACAGGGGTACAATCACAGCCTTTTTGCACTCTGCTGGCACAGTTTCAATCATCCATGCCTTCTTACATATCTCCAACAAGCACTTCATTCTGCTCTCTCCACTACGCTTTATCATCTTTGCATATGCCTCATCAACCCCAGCTAGTTTCCCATTTTTCAGCCACTTCACAGCGCTCTTCACCTATGCTACCGTCACGTTTCCTGGTGCTGCATTCCTTCTCTCCACATATCCAAAACCAATCATGTTTACAGTGGCTCTGGTATCTCTATTCCCATTCATCAGGTTTTCAAAATATTCTTTCCACCTGGTCCTTACTTCATCACCACGGGTGAATAATCTACCACCTACATCCTTCACACCTTCACATTTCCTTCTGGTCACTTCTACATTTCCACACCTCATTCCAGAATAACTTCCTATTTTCAGAGTAGTTTGCATTCATTTTTCTTCCTAGATCATCATTCACCTTTTTCCTCTTCACTTGTCCCTTTACGTGCTTATTACTCTCATATATTCAGTTCTTATTTCAGTTGAACTCCTGTCCTGTAACCACTCTGGCCACTTCTTCCTCTTTTCCTCCACTGCTCTCTTAACCTCTTCATTCCACCAAGCCATACCTTTCTTCTTTGTTGTTACTTTTGTCACGCCACACACTGCTTTAGCATTCCTAACTAGGCAATCCCTGTATGTATTCCACAGGCTGTCCAGATCCATTTCATTCCAATTCACTGATCCTAACTCCTCCCCTACTTTGGTCCTGTATTCATTAGCCATTTCTTTGATCCTCAGTTTCTCAACTTTCAGTCTTTCTCCCTGAATGTTCCTTTCTCTCCTGCTCCACCTCACTCCTCTCAGCTTGATCTTGCATGCCACAATCATATGATCTGACAGACTTCATCATCATCCTGTTACGGCCCTTGTATCAGCAACCATTCCCAACACCTACCTCCCAACGAGCACGTAATCAATCAGGCTCCTTTCAACACGATCCCCGTTCCCTCTAATACGATGTATATTTATGTGCATCTTTGTGTTTGAAATGTGAGTTACAAATGCACAACCTCCTTTCCTGACAATCGCTTAACATTATCATTTTCTCCTGGTACTCCATTACAACCCATTATATAATCCTCAGGACCAGTGCCTACTCATCCACTCATATTGCCCATAACGATCACTTTAAAGCTCCTGGTCAATTCCCACTGCTTCATCCAGCTTATCTCCAAACCTCTCTTTCACTCTCTCTCTCTCACTCCTGTCATCACACAGTGCATACGCTACAATCACAGCCACTTTCACCTTCTCATGCTTGAACTTGACATACAGTACATACATCTCGAGCTGACAGATTTGTAATTTCTCATTCCACTCTGCTACACCTCATTCTTCAACAAGGCAACTCCACCCTTGCATCTTCCTCGCCCATTCACGCCAGATCTTTCACATTTCACATCCTCCCGCTCCTCCACTTCATACCCTTTCATCTCTAGCAGGGTTTTCGCGAGAAATTAATCGAGAACTCCCACTTGACCAATCAAGCGGCCCAACTCGATGAGCGGAGGATGTTCGCCTGGACAGAAAATGTCGGCTGCTCCTTGCCTCAATTGAGACGCAAGCGTCAACAACCAAAATGATGTCGAGGGAGGACCTTGTAAAAGCAGTTGCTGAAACTGCATCAGTATTTAACAATGCGTGCATGATGACGAGATGCGTTGCAGTGACCTTGTCACAGGCAGTAACGTCACTGTCATCCTCTCCAGTGCTGTTTAATAGGTAATGAATTACGAGAAAACGTTTAACATATAATGTCACCCACTACAAGTGTTTCTGAGGGTTGGGTATGGATATGTATTTGCATAAATGCATCGAGATTTGTTTGTTTGTTTGTTTTTTTGTAATTTCTTGTTGTCCAAAAGCCATTAAATATAAAAAACTTCGAAGGCTTTAATAAATTTTTTCCAATTTTGAAACCTTCAGTAAAGAGGTTTTACATTTTTCATTAACAGCAAGATTTACCCTAAAGATGTATGATATTTAAGTCTCATGTCACCCTCAATCAGAGGCTGTGATCGGAAACACTTGACACAATCTTTACATTGTTCCACATACTGTATGCGCAATTATTTTTACTTTTTACTCATTTACTGTTTTTCCAGATACAGGTAATACTATTATCGTAAGTACTATCTATCTATCTATCTATCTATAGCCCGACGCCCTAATTCCGCAAAGGGTGGCCGCAGACAAAACGCCTCCAAGTCGCTCTGTCACCCACCATTTGACTACCTTCCCCCCAACTCACCCCTCCCTCCCTCATATGCCTCTCAACTCCATCCCTCCACCTCATCCTTGGTCTACCTCTCCCTCTCCCTCCCTCCACCTCACTTACATACACCCTCTTAGACAGTCTTTCATTCTCCATTCTCTTCACATGTCCAAACCACCTCAGTGCATTTCTCCTAATCTTCTCAACCACATCCACATCCACCCCACAACGTTCCTTCACTTCCTCATTCGTCAACTTGTCCCTCCACGTCACTCCACATGCTCCTCTCAAGTAACTCATTTCCACTGCTCTCACTCCCCTCTTGCAAGGTCCACGCCTTGCTTCCATACGTCAGGGTAGGGATCACAATACTATAATGCAGTGACTTCTTAACTTCCATACTCACCTCCCTATTTCTCATCACTGCTTTTAGTGTACCAACGACCTTCCTTCCCTGCTGTAGCCTTTCACGCACTTCATCCCCCAAAGTTCCATCCTTACTCATCACACTACCCAAGTACTTGAATGCACTCACATTCTCCATATCCTCACCATCCAACCTCACTGCACACTCTGTGACTTCATTCCTCTCAAACACCATAACTTTACTTTGTTTACATTAACTTTCAGATTCCTCCTCCTACACACTGTCCCAAATTCATTCACCAAACCTTGCAACTCCCATTCATCTTCACTCAACAACACTGTATCATCAGCAAACAGCAACACCGGAAGCTTCCAAATCTCACCCTCATTCATTAGAGCCACCCCCACATCCACTCCCCTACCCAGCACCTTCTTTGCAACCCCATCCATGTATATATTAAACAGCCATGGAGACATCACACAACCCTGTTTCAGACCCACACATCAAAGAACTCACTCAGCTCACCATCCACTCGCACCGTAGCCCTAGCTCCCTCGTACATACTCTTCACAGCACTCAACAATTTCCCCTCCACTCCATATATTCTTAATACCTTCCACATACCTTGCCTATCTATTCTGTCATCAGCTTTCTGACTCCTCTCGCATAGCTTGGCCTGGCCAGTCGTCACTATGCCCGAGATTTCCAGCGACTCTGCTCGTGCCTGCGACCCGTTGAGGGGGGCACCAAACAGCAGTTCTGTGCCATCAGGAGCCACCACCATCCAGGGAACCGTGAATTGGTTCAACGTGAGATCGTGCTACGGTTTCATCAAACGCCGGGACACTGGCGCTGATGTTTTCGTGCACGCATCTGGGATCGTTGCACCAAATCCACGGCATTTCCAGCGCTCACTTGCCGAGGGAGAGACGGTGGAGTTTTGTGTTGTACAGGCTTCCAAGGGTCCCGAGGCTAAGGACGTCACTGGGCCGGCTGGTGTTGCTGTGCAGGGCTCTGCCCATGCACGGCGGCGTCACCCTGCCCAGAGACGCCGGCCAAAGGGTCATGGAAGTGCTAGCAACACAAACACACTCGTTGCGATGTGTATCGCGACGGCTGAGGCTTTTAGTGGGGGTAGCAAGGCGGTTCTGGCTGTTCTCCTTCCTCAGATCTTTGAGGAGAACGGCCTTCCACGCCTTGCTATTCCCCGAAGCTTCACCCGCGATCCTCGTCTCCCCCCTCGTCAGGAGCGTCAGGCCCGGCGACAGCAGCCACCACCACCTCGCACGACACCGTGAAAACGGCTGTGTTTGGCTGCCCCTCTCAACCGGATGACTGGCGCCACCACCTTGGAACCTTCGATCGCCGACCCGGAACCGTTACAGGCCATGGATTGTGAGCATGGGGAGACTGTCATGGAGGTCCACCTCCCTTCGTCAGGAGCTGAGGAGGAGCATGTCTCGTCCCCCGTCCCTTTAGAACACCTGGACGTAGTGGAACCCTCCTCCTTGCCCTCTCCATCTGCTCCTGACGAAGTGGAGGAGCCTCTTCCACCTTCACCATCGCCTGCCGCCATCGCTCTCTCTTCTTCTCCCCCTCCACCTAAGGAGAAGAGGAGGAAACAAAAGAAGAAAGGGGGAAAGATCAAGAGCGACCCCTCCTCCGTTGCTCGCCGGATCGAGGCCCTCCTTCCACCTCTCTCAGGGACTCGTGATCTCGATGCTCGCACGGATGCGGACCTAGAAGAGCTACTCGATTGCCTCACGGATCCGATCAACGACACTGATACACTGCCTCTCGTATATCAGAAACTGTATCAGAAGATCCGTGAGGCATACATTTCCAACTCCCTCTCTCCATCTGAGGAAGCCGTCATCCGTGAGGGCATCGAGATAGATCCACCACGTGCTGCTCTCATCAACTACATCGCCACCAGACTGCTCTCTTAAATGCTGAGCCACGCCTGATCCTGTCCTGCCTTGCTGCTTCGACTTGTAGCTGTCACCGCTATGCTCTCTTTGGAGAGCTTTTTTTCGCTTTTCTGCGACGGGCTCTTTGTTTGCCCGTGTCCTCACTACGTGAGGCGAATATCACAACAACAACATCAGCTTTCTCCAAGTCCATGAAGCAGCATACACTTTCATTCCCTTCTCTAGATACTTCTCCACTAAACATCTTAGAACAAATATCTGATCTACACATCCTTTTCTCTTCCTAAATCCCCCTTGTTCTTCTCCAACTAGCTCCTCTGTCATATGCCTAACCCTATCAATGAGTATTCTACCATATATTTTACTATTCACACTAAGAAGGCAAATACTTCTATGGTTACCACATACTTCTTTCTCCCCATTTCCTTTGTATAAAGCAACAATTATACCTGATTTCCAGTCCTCTGAAACCCTTCCCTCTTCCCAAGCCAATCTACACAACTTCCATATCCACTCCACAACAATCTCACCCCCATACCTAAGCATTTCACCACACACTCCATCAATTCCTGGGGCCTTTCCCAACTTAATCTTCTTCATCGCTTCCACTACTTCCCCCCTACTGATCTCTTCCTCCCTCCTCTCATCTCTTCTTCTCCCAGCCATTCCCCAACCACTTATACTCGCACTGCTCTCACTCTCTACATTCAACAAATCCTCAAAGTGCTCCTTCCATCTCCTCAATTTCTCTCTCTTCTCCACCAACAATCTATTATTCCTATCTTTCACTCCCCTACTATTTCCCCTTTCACACTGCCTTACTTTCTTTACCTCCTTCCAAAACAATTTTTACTCTCCCTCCATTTCACACTCAGATTCCTCCCAAACTCTTCATCCACTTTCTTCTTACTCTCCTTCACCAGTCTCTTAACCTCCCTTCTCCTGCTCACATATACCTCTCTTCTCTCTCTCATCTTCTCCCCTACCTCTACTCGCTAACCATTCACTGCCTTATTTTTTTGTTGCACAGCTCGTTTCACCTCATCATTCCACCATGCTGTCCCTTGCACACCCTTGCATCTCCTCCCCACTCCACAAACCGCCTCACATGCTGCGCCTATCTCTTCCGTGAATGTCTTACATACATCTTCCACCCCTTCCATCTGCTCTGGCTCATACCTTCCCAATCTTTCTTCCACTATGCTCTTATACTCTGTCATTTTCTCACTATCTTGCAATTTCTCCACTCTTCTCACAGGAGCTGCTTCCTCCTGTCTTCCCCTTCGTCTCCTCAACCACTTTCTTTGCAGCTCTACCTTGGCCATCACTAAGTGATGGTCCGAGACTCCATTCCCCCACCCTCTCCACACTCTTGCATCCAACACTTGTCTTCTCATTCGCTCATCCACACACACGTAGTCTATCATTGCCTTTCGTTCAACAAGTTCACCATCCATCCTCCTCATTACTCTCCATGTATACCGGTGGATCATCTTATGACGAAAGTAGGTGTTGGCTATTGCCAACCCCTTACAAGCACAGATGTCCACCAAAGCACTTCCATTCCCATCTACTTCAACTGTCACACCCCACTGACCAACCACTCCATCCACTCGTACATTCCCAACTTTGCCATTCATGTATCCAATCAACAGCATTCTCTCGCTCCTCTCAAACTTGTCCATACACGCTTCTACTCTCGCCGAAAACTCATCTTTCACTCTTGCCACTCGATCCTCTGTCGGGGCATACGCACATACAGTCGCCCACTCTTGTATACCTACTTTCATCCTCACCCATACAATCCTTGCACCCACTGATCCATACTCTCTTTTATTCTCCTTCCACTTCTTGCTTATCATCAGACATACTCCCTCTTTTGCCCTCTCATTCACATTGACTCCTGCACATATACCTTAACCATGTTCCCATTCTCTCACCCTTTCACCTTTCCATTTAGTTTCAGTCAATCCACATATATCCACTTTTGCATCCTCAAGCACCTGAACAATCTCTCTCTCTTTCACTTCATCATTCACTCCTCTCACATTCCATGTTCCCACCCTAAGAATGTCCTTTGTCCGTTCCTTAGTCGTCAACGTATGGTCCGTCCGGGTCCAAGGCGCTTTATTCGCTTTCTTAGTTAGTTCTTTTTACGGGGTGGGGCACTAATTACCATTATGTATTATGGACCGAGCCTTATATGTAATTAATTGTTTTCCCTTTCACCAGTGATTAAAAGTGGCATAAGTGCTTCCATATGCTTAGATTCATTAACTATGTGCATTTACTATAGCTTACCCATTTTTTTTTTTTTTTTTTTAGTATTGTTCTCTGCTACGTGATAAAATATTGCTAAGGAATAACTTCCTTCCAGAGAGGAGCATCCGTGGCTTCGTGGTTATTCTGAGCAGCCACAACAGTTGCATGACCTGGACTTTTTTCGAAATATGAGAATGCGTCAGGAAACACGACTTCATTCTGGACATGGTCAACCAATGGTATTCACATGTCTACCGAGATGGTCATTTTCTACTAGGTGCTCAAAAGGCATTGGACGTCACCCTGTGGTACCTTGGTAATTATGCAACGTACCGTGAAATAGCTGAACTGTTTGGGATATCCAAATCTGCAGTGCATATCTGTGTTGGAAAAATCATCGTAATTTTAAATGATTTAGCTGAACAGTTTGTGAAGTGGTCTACTGGTGAAAGAGAAGCTGAAACTGAGAGAGAGTTTTGCGATACCGCTGGATTCCTTGGTATCACTGGGGCATTAGATGGCGCCACATTCAGATAAAAGCTCCAGATGAAATGCAGGCTGACTACATCAATAGAAAGCAGATACATAGCATTAACCTCTTTGCTGTTTGTGATGCTAGGAAGGGATTTACATACACTGATTCTGGGTTCTGTGGATGTGCTTATGACAGAAGAGTATTCTCAACATCTGCATTATACCATCAGATCATAAACCATCGCCAGTCATTGTTTTCATCACCAAGCCATCACATTATTGGAGACTCTGCTTTTCAACTTTCATCTTTCCCTTTAATACCATACAGAGATGCTGGCAACCTAACTACAGCATAAAGAAGATACAACCACAAACATTCTCATACGAGGATGGTTATTGAAAATGATTTTGATTGGTTGAAAGGCAGATTTTCGTCAGCTTAAGTACGCTGATGTTGATGTTGCCAAAATTCCAAAGATCGTGACTGCCTGTTGGGTTCTTCACAATATTACCATTAATTTTCCTGCTGAGGAAGAATTGTTTCTTCATGAGGGTGAAATTGAGGGAAATAACTATGCCAACCTCGGATTTGTAGATATTAGACATCCAGCCGATTTGCAGGGAAACAAAAAAGCGAACTTAATAACCACATTGCTGTAAGTATTAATTTTCCAAGCAAGTGATTTACCCCCTCCTTTTTCTTTTTCCTTTTGTAATTTTCTAGGAGATCCTTTCCAATATTTGGAAAACCTATTGTCTGAAGTATATTTCATTGCCAGAATTTCTGAAAGGGTTGTTAGTATCTGCGTAGTTTGTCCAAGTTATATCCCAGATCAGAGTCTAACTTACACTTGCCTTTATTGAATAAGTGTCACTAAGAGATGATGATAATTGGTTATCGACACAAGTACCCCCATAAGATTAATTTTACTTATCTACTGTGATTTTTACTTCATGCAAACATATACAGTATACTTACATGTTTGATCTGCCACTCAGGATAGAGCACACTGACCTTCCCACTGTGGGAAAAATTTGCAAGGTGGCCAGAGTATTTACTAAATTATTGACACCACTATGCTTATTCTTCTGTAGGCCTCAGACCATAGTGTTCTGGATTACCAGTATTCTAGTCTTGCGGTGTAAATTTCAGGAAGCAAGCTTTTTTTTTTTCACACTTATATCCTATAGGTATATTGTGCTTAACATTATAAGTTGTTTTATTAATATATGGAATAATTTTGTATACAATATTGGCATTGTGAACAATCAAAAATTTTACCATGAGTCATTTTTTCTAGATTCTCCAATTATCTGTACAGTGCCTATTCTGTGGTAATTTATTTCATTGTACTATAAATTTGTCAGTCCCTGTAATAATAGAATTTACAAATAATGTATTTATCTGTACATAACAATCTTTGTATATTTGTAATAATATTTACTTCCTGTTGAAGACGTATCCTGCCTGTTGGTGTGAAATAATTTAGAGTTCAAACAGACTGTCAAGTATTAATTAAGTTTACCGCATATGGTGCAAAATTTTGATTTGGTAACTGTTTACAATTACACCTCTTGATTTTTTACAGATTTACTGTCAAGCAGGTGATAGTTGTCCCTCACCAACACCGCCAATGCTGTGATGGCCTCAGGCCCCCACATGGGGTGGTCCCTCCTGCCACCAAGCTTCCGCTCTGTCACAAAGAATTTTGGGACAGCATTTGTGAACAAATTAAAAAATGCAGGACTATCCTAAGAGGACTTGAGGACAGAGAAATCATTGTACTGGTAATCACATTTAAAGTGTTCACAGAAGCTTTAGTATTCAGACGATGAAAAAAAAAAAAAAATCAGCATCAAGCAGAACACAATTTCCATGTAATATTAAAGGTAATAATCTGATCAATTGCTGTTGAAACTATACTGAGCTATACTGAACGCTTGAATCACTGAATCAATCACAATGAAAGTAAAAAAAAAAAAATGGTTTCACTGTAACAGTGTTATACCAAAAATTTGTCACCACCAATGTAATGCTGAGAATTAGTCACCAGTGTAATGCTCAGTAATTCAGACACCACAACCGCTAAAGCCACCAGTGTAATGTTGAGAATTTCTTAGAGATTATGTAAAGTGGGGTAGCGTGATCTTATTTGTGAATTTTTGAGATTAAGAGGAACAGGGTAGCGTGATCTTATTAGAGAATTTACAGGAAAGTGAGGAAGCATGATCTTTTGGAGAGTTTTAGAGATTAAGAGAAATAGGGTAGCATGATCTTATTTGAGAATTTATGGGAAATGAGGCAGCGTGATCTTTTGGAGAGTGCATGAGCCAATAGATATAGTACCCCTTGTGGGCCACTCAATCTCGTCTATACTACTTCTTAGAGGCTAGCAAAATTTACTTAACCTAAGATTTACTAAGCATTAAGAACTGCAACAGACTACTCTTCAAACCGTGAATGAACCCAAACGAAATATAATGAGGATCTACATCACCAGAAATATTAATCTTCACAAGCTAACTTAATATTGAAAGAATACTGTGTATGGATATATTAATCCCGTGGTCACAGTTGGACTCTTTGGGAAGAATTAAAGATTACCACCAAGGTAGTCTCTTAAGATTAAACTCATATAACTCAAGAATCATATATAAACTGAATACAGTAATTACATGAACAGTAATCAAATGGACCGTAATCAAAATGGACCAGCCGATAAATTCTTTGATTAGGCTACATGAACTAAGAGACATTGGGCAGTGGCTTGAACGGACAATCTTTGAATGATGAAGAGGAGCGATGATCTGAATATTCGGTGTGACTCCTCGCCTTTTATACTCAACAAGACAGTATTCGGGAATCAGCTAAAACTTTAACTGATTATTTTGTACTATTATTGACTCTCTAGGATCTTCAAAGAATACGAGAGATACGTTGCACTTGACATATGTAGATAAATGACTTATGATGTTTATAATATTTGTAATAAGCGTACAGGAACTTTAATCATAACGAAGCAAAATCAATTACGAATTCGAACAGTTTTATTACCCATGTCGGTTTATATGCCTACGTGACTGATGACACGACTCAATAACATGAATTTTGCGCTCTACAAATTACTATCTTCAACAATCTTACTTTACACATTCTCAATTCATCACTGCATAGTTCAAAAGGGGAATACTATTAACTTCGGCACGTAAATCTCTAGATCAGAATATAAAGGAAGACATTCGCGATTTTTAATCTCTACTAAAATTCCAGGGGTATACGTCTTTGTTGGAGAACGGTTGGTTCAGTATGTATTAACATTAATCATATCCACACCAAAACTCGACTTAGCACTGTCAATAGCAGAATCATGCTTACATTGTGAATATAATCTAACACTAAACTTAAATATAAGGCTTAACGGCTAAATGAATTGTACAGATTATATTTACATCAATTCTGAAGTTCAAGATTACACTTACAATACTAACTTATACTATGCTTAAAATTATGGCACTACAACAGCACTGTCTTCCTTCAAAGTTTAAGGCTAACATTGCTTTATGTAACTTATAATTTTTATGTTTACTGTATTTTGGTGTACCTTTCAGGCTTTACTATAATTTCACCTATGACAGGTTTAAATTTGACATAATTGTATTTTACCATGCCACAAGGAAGACTATTATCATCAAATTAAAGCGGAAATGTTCTCTTACTATTCAGCAACAACCTGCACATATTGGAACTGAAATAATTCAATAACAGTTACTCATATTACAATAGTATGACAACAATATTTGACCAGGGTAAAAGCAAAAATAACTTCATGGAAGAAATGCAAGGAATTATGTCTTAGTTCCATGTAACTCCTTTAACATTGGTAATTTTAAATTAACTATACTCTAATTCCATTACCACCGTACAATGAGACTTTAGTTTATTTTACCATGCCTGAAGCAAGGAAAAAGTATTATAAGAACAGCAAGAAATTTGGTGCAACACCAAGGTACAAAAGTTACATTAAATGGAACACAAGACATGGCTGCAGATTTTGTAGCCTACATGCTTAATTTTGACCAAGACTTGCATCGTTGACTGTTTCTTAAAATAATCAGTGAGTTACCTGAGAGATGCAATTGGTGTCACATGGAGAGACAAACTGAAAAATGAGGAGGTGAAAGAGCATTGTGGTGTTGTAGATGATATTGAGAAGGTCAAGAGGACTACTCTAAGGCAGTTTGAACATGTGGAGCGAATGGAGAATGAAAGATTGAGCAGGAAGGTGTATGTGAGAAAGGTGGATGGTAACAGGGGGAGGGTCAGACCAAGGTTGAGATGGAGGGATGGAGTGGAGAGGAATATGAGAGAGTGAGGTCGTTAGTTGGGAAAAGGACAGTGAGATGAAGGGGAATAGGGTGACATGGAGACTATTTGTTTGGGGTCACCCTGTGTGGGATTGAGGCTCACCTCCGACAGATCTAGGCACTCTTGATGGCGGCATCAGGCACCTACTCGCCGCATCCCATGATGCATAAGTTGCGTGCCATCTATCACACATGTATTCTGGAATGTGTGTATTTGTAATCTGCAGGACAGATAAAAATATTAAAAGTTGCATATTACATAAAACATCAATATGGGCTATCGAACCCTAAGGGAGATAACGAAATGAACAAGCATTATGCATTACTTGTTATTACTTGGACGAAATTAATGACTTCCTAAAGTTAGGCAATGAAGAATTGAAAGCTTTCTAAATAACTCATGTTGTGCAGCTTCAAGTGACCGGCAACACATGAAGCATGCTGCCACCTCCTCAAATGCTGATTATGATGTCTGGCATATTCCGCACTCATAACCACTGGAAATAGGGGACTTTATTAGGCTAGGATACTACTAATGGTAAGAATTACATACAAGGCAACTTAGAAGAGTAATATTACCAGTCAGGTTATGCATCATGACAGCAGAAGTTATTGCTGCTTCGGTAATATATGTGATTCTGAAGACAATAGATTTTGCTCCTACGACACCGACTGCTTAATATGTATACAGGCATTGTCAGTAGTACATGTAAAATCCGTTAAAACAATACAGCATTGATTAACATACCAATATTGCCTTTTGGACTGTATTTGAATGTCACTTCTATGCTGAAATTAACATTTCACAGACTAACATAATAAATCCTGTAGTCATACTTACGAATAGTGTGAATTCTAGGAAGTATGGTAGGCTATAAACAATTAAAAAGGGGCTTAAAATGTTTTTTGAATGAGTGAAGTCATAATGTAAGTAATTACTGGCAGGAACACTGAAAATATATACATTATCATTATTTAATCTTCACGTTTAAAATAAACACTTTTAGCTGATGTTTAAGTTGCATGATGATGTCACAATGAGGAAAATCAAAACTTTTCTGTATAGTATCAAAGAACCACTGATATTAATAATGAATGTGGTAAGTGGATAGGGTGTAGTACAAGTGATTGTATCCTTATAACTCATAATATGCATTTATCATGTTACACCACCACCTCTGGTGGGTATATGACTTACTGTTCTGCTACCTTCATACGGCTGGACTACCCAGTGTATAACAATGATGAAATGGCCACAAACCAATAAATGCTGACGGAATATGCAAACTAAATGACATCATATCACAACAGTGTCATCATCCCATACTTATATATATGGGAAAGGTTCCTGAACCAGTAACAATGTGATCCTAGCACTCGGTGGTTGTTACCGACTATACATTATAAATAATTAACAAGTGCCTGTTTTATCATAACTTCAGAGCCCATGCACCATGCACAGTAGTTTACTTACCTTTCAGTATTAGCTGCTTCATCTATGGTAAAGTATGGGGAAAAGTTAGCACGTCTCCTCTTGTCTGGTATCAGCAGCTGTGATCTGTTTATAAACACGTGAAACTCAGAGCGTCCTTAATCCGATCAATGCAGCCCCTAGGGCTCCCTTAAGTCATTTCTCTCTTGATCTTGAATTTTAATGACGTCACTAGGGCTCCCTTAAGTCAACATTTCCCTCGTGATTTTGACTTTTGATGACGTCACTCACTTGTTTTTGGGCCTTGGGTGGACAGGATTACTCAAGTGACAATATCAAAAAACAAGTGAAGTCAAGGCACCTTGAATTTAATTTCTCACCAGAACGGGACTTTTGTCTCACATAGTGCCATCACAGCATATCTCTCACTCTTGATCACACTCACCACTTCCACTATCTTGCTCTCCTCATTCATACGTCTCACATTCCACATTGGCCATGCAAATTTGCCCAATTGTAACAGGTAGATAAAACACATGACCTATGTTCTCTCTTGTTTAGGTTGTCTGAATTTAATAGATTCTCATATGTATGAAAGTTCTGGAATGGACTGGTTGATGGTCGATTATGTTTTTAAAGTAAGCAATTTATCTGGGTGATAAATGTGCTGAATTATACCATGATATAGTTAATTTGACAAACCAGAGTAAAAATTTGGATATATAATCCTTCAATGTTGCACAAAAAGAGGTTGATGGCAGCGTAAGTGGCCGTGACGTCATACTCCCGCCAAGCCGGGAGACAAAAGTTGTGTGATCGTGGTTCTGCTGTTTAGTCAAGCTTTGCTTCGTCATAGTCAAGTCAGCAAATAACCACCATTGCTGCTTTGTTCCACTGTGCAAGAACGAGTAGATTCATACCAGAAATAAAAGATTCATCTCAATTCCAAGAGACATGAGAAGCATCAGGAATACCCTTCCACAGAGGACACCTCCTACTGCCGTGAAGCGGTGTGAGGAAATACCAGATCAGTGGTCATTTACTGAATCAGCACTTTTAAATGGAAAATATTATAATTTTTATCTTCCTGTAGGTTAATGCACATTGAAATCCAGTCAAAAATTTTTGTCTAATATGACGTAATAAAAAATCAGGTTTCAGAGCTAAAACATGCAAAAGTTTGCGGATATTTACCCTTCATTGTCAAAACGCATTGACAGCCCTTCACTTTGCACAGATTTTTATATAAACCACAATCAAATGTATTTGCATTGTATATCAATTTTTACATAAAACAGAAGTCTGTCAAAGTGAATTATCAAGCTAGAGCTGAAACACATCCGCTTACTTTAACAAATTTTTGTTCTGAATCCTGAAGTTTTATTAATAGTCAAATTAAACACAAATTTTTGACCGAATTTTAGATAATTAGGTTGTGTATGAACCTATATGGTGATAAGAATTATAATAACCTAATATATACAACGTACCCAAAGCTAACAGCTGTCAAGCAAAACCAGGCCTAACTTTGATTTAAGCCATTGACAGCGATGTGAAAATCTTATTCTCCAGATCAGACTGGCTGTTACTAAAGAGATGTTCAAACATCACCAGTACATAAGACCAAGAAATGAGAACTAAATACTCCACAGAGGTACAGCTGTCCACGGCCAGGCCTATCTAGGAGGTAAAAACACTGAAATATATCGGTCTTTGTGATATCTACTCAATGTATTACTGTCCAATTTCTGGGCTATATGTCCCTGGAGTCAGGACCTAGCAATACTTATACTGATTCAGTTGGTAAATCACATCATTACGACTTTATCAGATCTAATCTTTGCGCTACCTAGTTGTCCTACGGGTACGTGCCTGGTTATGCAAGGTTCCCCGTCAATACAAGTCTCTCCAAAACCAACAAAACTCTTCACTAAAGCACAAACGTAGCATACTTCATCTTTAAGAGAGACATCACACTAAGTTTTACATACCTAGCATAATAATAACAGTTGGATATCACAGAAATCTTATCTGTACCAGAGTATGATTCCCAGACATTGTTGTCAACGGCAGTCAGATGGGTTGTGACGTCACAACGAGGATGCATGTTTTGCACGAGGTACGATAACCTGAAATTTTGACTATTTTTCATCCAAATGAAATCAGAGAGAAAAATTAATGATATTCCGATTATTACGAGTGACCATTTTATTAATTTATGTAACTTGTACACGACCATCAACCAGTCCATTCTCACTGTCTACATGTGACAGCTCTGACCATTCGTCATAATTATTTACTTCTGAGTAATTTTCATCTCTATTTTGTTGTTCTGTTTCTACACTCTGGAAGGTTATTTGTTTTCTGGTTTTGGTGTTTTGCTTCTACTGGTATTTCAGCTTGTGTAGGGTTATTAGGTAATGATAATACGGGTTCTTTTGGCACTAAGCATGGCAGTCTTTAAAAATTATTGATATTACACACTAGAAACTGTGGCACTGATTACTATTTGCATTTTGCAGTTCTCTTCATTGCTCACTAAATTCAAAGGTAAATTGTAAATCACATACTATATATCGCTGCAAATGTATCATTTCTTTCGCTATAGTTCTGTACGGGGGAAATACTGATATATGAAAGTTATATGAGAGGGAAATATAAATGAATGATGTGTAAATCCCAATATATATATATATATGAAATTGTTACTATTGTTAGTACAGTATAATGATATTACTTTTCTATTGAAAAATAGATTAAAGGTAGTATATTATTCTAGGTATATGAATGTAAGTTAGGTATATTTATATATGATGGGGTGCCAATAAAATAATATAACCTTGAAAAGAATAAATATTTAACTAACTAAAAGTAATGAGGAACTTTCAGTGTCGTCCTCTACCTAGCTGGTGAGCCCTAACTCGGTCCTAGACCTGAAAAAATAACATAACTATTGTAACTGATCTATATGTCTGGATAAACTCACGAGAGTTAGCAAAACTATAGACCAGTTAAGTCACTAAAATACTCGTTGATAAAAATATCACATCCATGAATGAATACTTTTGACTGGCTACTTTGCATATGCGTACATTCGGTTTCCATCCGGCAATCCCTTACACACAATCATTTCGTTATAGTACTAATGAGTTCAGTGGAATTGGCTTTCATATCTACATTCGACCCATCTTTTTGAGTAAGACTAGGTCTTTCTTGAAGCTTCCCATTGCCATAGTTTTGTGAAATTTAATATTTGCCAAATACCGTCAATTGACATTTGTTTCCACACGTCACAGGCAGCTGTCCGGCGTCCCCTTTTTGTTAGCTGTTGGTGCAGGCGGGTGTGCTTACTCTTCATTTACCAGACCATTGTGGCGATTAACCAAGGTTTTGAAGTCCAATATTTGTTTGATTCGTATGATGTACCTTTTTTATACAATGAGGGAATACAAAGAAAAGACAGTTATAAGTTAGGGTAGAACGTGTGCTGCTAGATGAGCTAAACTTCCTTCACTCTGAAGACGTTAATCGTTTTATTCTTTATTCCGACGATTTTGTTCAACTTGGCGGAGACTGAACGGGATGATGATACAGTCTTCATTAACCCCCTTCAGTATGAGAGTGTTCTAAGTGGTAAAAATCATCTTGTAACAAGAATAAAACTAATTATATCATCGGACTAACTAAGTTAGGCTTCTGACATCACTTTCTCGTTCAGAGGCTCAAAATGAGGCTTACCTGATCTTCATTTGGTACATGTTCTATTATTTGTGTTACCATCCCTTCCGAAAGTAGAAGGAACATACATGATTCTAAATTGCAATAGGGACTTGGTATGACTTCTAGTTTACACATTAATATCCTCTTGAACGGTAAATGATGCAAACTGTCGATATTAAAATGTACATACATTTGTTTCTTCAGTTTTCATATTTTATATAAACATTAAAGTGGCAAGTTTTTGCAAAACCTGGCCAGGTAATAATTTCGTCATAAATACAAATCAAAGGGTAGTGCAAAGTTATAACAGCAGCAATAAAGGTTGGTACGCATTTTATTTTTCTTTCTGGCGCACCAGTGCAAGCCATTACTTCCTTCTGTTGATCAACTGAGAAAAAAGATAACGTTATATATATATATATATATATATATATATATATATATATATATATATATATATATATATATATGAGAGAGAGAGAGAGAGATTTGAATCTGTTGAAGTTACTAGGATAGGATAGTGATAATGAATAAGACAAGCAGTTCTTGAATTAATTCGGCAGCATCTGAATTTGAGTTATCGCACTTAATCTCTTTAATTCAGTATAGCTCATTCTCATACATTAACACAGGACGGACGAAACAAACACTGCTCTTTAGTAAACAAGCATGGGCTGTTCTCCTATTCAGGACTGTCCTTTTACTGCGCATGCGTGAGTCTCTTGACGATATGTTAAATGCTTAAAATGACAAAATATTAAATTGCAGATGATACAAGGACTCTCAGTACAAAAGTTGATAATAAATAACAGGCAGACCTTAATGCATACGGTTACAATGTCCAATAAACCAAATGGAAAATATGCAAGGAGTAGTTGTGAAAGCCTGACATTTCGGAATCGAGTCTACTATCATTAATTCTAAAATTATGAAAATAAAGATCATTTCTCTTGAATATGATTTTTAAAAGGAATATTTTAGTAATCTCATCAGCATATGCCATTATTATATCTCACATTTCGACACTTGAGTAAAATAATCAACGGCTCTAACAAGCACGGTAACCAGCAAATAACTGGTGTAGGACTGAGTTCACAATGACTCAGCAATCTGAAAGTCCCTCATTGTGGTTGGTATGATTGTAGTCGATGCTGGTAGTGGTGGTGATGAGGGTGGGGTGATGGAGGTAAGTCATGGTCTTGTTCTGCTTCCATCAGCTGCTGGTGTCATCTTTGCATTCCTGCTGGGTGCTAGCTAGGTGTGGTAACGTGGTAGTAGTTGTGGTAGCTGTGGTTGTGGAGGTTGGAGGTTAGGTGCTGATGTGTTTACTTTGGCTGCTTGAGTCAAAACTCCATTCACTTGCAAGTCGACAGAGCTCAGACGTGCACATGTCACTTCCTTAATTCTTACCGGTACTTATTTCTTGCTTCTTTCCTATTTCACTTTCGTCTTTCTTCTTCTTGTGATGAACTTGTAGAGCTTGTTATTTACAGAAGTTTCGTTGATTGTTGAGTTGTAAATCATACAGTTGTAAATTGTAGAGTTGCATCATAGATATATAGTTGTTGTAGATAGTTTTTCTTCCTCTTTCCCACTGTAAACTTTCCTGCTGTAACTTTCTTTACTGCTGCCGCCAGTGTCAATAGGTAGATAGGCAGGTGGGTACTGTAGTGTCACGAATTTGCGTGAGTGTATTTATACAAATTCGTGACACTGTATTTGGTGAGAAAACCACGAACTCTAGTGGAATTCCTGCTGGGCATCACACAGTTCAACCATCCTCGTATTCACTTCCATTGGGATGGTTTTCAGAACATTTGTCACTGTTTCACAAGTGACCATTCTTATGCACAACATTAGTGCTTTCACTGAATGATTTATTGCGTTTCTATATCATTCATCCTCTTTCCGTTGACCTTTGAAGTTAGGCCACGCCAACTTCTGGCAAGCATGACCAGCTCTTGCCTCCCTTCCCTGTTTGAAGCCAGTCAGCTTTGAGTTGCCTCAAGGATAGGACCGTTTATGCCCAGCATAGAGCAGTGCCTCCATTGTACAGCGAATTCCTGAATCTCCACCTAGACGGTGAATTGGCGAAGCGGGCTTGTAGCAAACAGCAGCGTTTGGTGTTCATCACGCAGGTGCCCAGTCTTCCATTTGGCTCCCCTCCGCTGACCAGTATTTCTGTTCGTTTTTCTAGGCTTAATTTCGACTAGCTTTTGAATGAGTGAGTGAGTGTATTCTCCTTATTTTTTAAATTCATGAGTCCCCTAGTGCCCGTGAATTCCCCTTTTGAGTTCATTTTGAGACTCATATAACATAAATTTGTTTTATTGTAATCAATTAATTTAGAGTTCTTTTCACTGAGCTTAATGTAATTAGAATCATGTTTTATTTCTACACATTAAGCTTACTTTATTTGCCGCTCCTAGTTTGCACAAACTCTTTACATTATTCATAACTGGTACTTAGGCCAGTTCTTTTGTATCAAACTTAAATCTGTTGTGCTAGCCAGGAGTTAAGCACCGGCAAGAACCTGTTCATTATAATTAGTAGAAGTTATTGATTATCAGGGGTGGAGTCACTTTCTCAAGAGGCTAACAGTACTAAGAAAGAGCACTCGTGAGTAATTAGTCTCTGCTGTGTACTGTTGAGAAAGTTTATAAATTTCGTCCTTAGAGAATCGGCGAAGTAAGCCAGCATAAAGCAAAACTTACTACTTGATTTTCACAAGTCAATTCCATGCCACTATTTTCAAGCAATATTCAACCATATTTAATTCATAAATTTCACATCTCCCCGTGACATCTGGCGACCTCATTCCAGGATATTAACTCCTAGCTCTAAAGTTATTAATGAAATAATACTCACTCATACCTAGGTATTTGTTATCATTAAAGAGTATAGGCATTATCTTACTGGTAGTTAGTGACTCATCTCTATTAATTTTACGTAATAGTTTTCTCAGTCACTTGCATTTTTTTCCCTTCTTATTTTCTTTATCAGTTTAACTAGATAAAACTGGTCACCACCAGCCTGTGCCTATATTCTTTACTTTTGATTATTAGTATTTCTCTGCGGAACAGCAGTCAGTACTCAGTCTTTAGTCCACTCAGCCTTAGTTGAATTAGCACCATGGCTACTACTATGTATGTACAGGAAGCCAAAGATATGGGGCTTACCAATCCCCAAGAAATCTAAGAATATGTTCTCTCACAGTTTAGTTACGAGCAGCAGTGTGAGAATGATGCCCATGAAGAGCGTAGAATTCAGCGTGAGAAACGTGAGAGAGAATATGAACACAAGCAAAAAATATGCAAACAAAGCGAGGGAGAATGTGCATACAAGCGAGAACAATGCGAGAGAGAATGTGAATACGAGCGAGAACAATGCGAGAGATAACGTGAGCACGAGCGAGAACAAAGTGAGCACGAGCGTGCCAAGTGCGAGGCATGTGAGAAACATGAACTTGAGATGCTGAAGCTCAAGCAAGACTCCTTGGATTCAGACACATCTGGTGCAGCTAACCCAAGCTCCATGAGCACTCTCCCTGCACATGTTCTGGCAACCCCGCACCTCAAGATTCCTTCGTACAAGGAAGGCAAGTGAATTGAGCCATTCATAGCTCGTTTTGAAGACATGGTGCAGCTGTACCAGCTGGATGAGGCATCTAAGCGGCTCAAGTTTCTTAGCTTGTTTGAGGGCCCTGTCCTCGATATTCTTCACAGAATTCGTGGAGACAATCTCACATATGAGATGATGAAGACCGCACTCATCAAAGCATACGGTCTTACAGTTGCTGATGCCAGGAGTCAGTTTATGAGGGCTTGTCTACATGAAAAGGAGACTGCTGTTCAGTTTCTTGATCAACTTACTGCTTACTTAGATGAGTGGATGGAGAAAGATGAAACCTCTCTCATGCGAGAGGGGATAATTGACCTTATGCTCCGCACGCAGCTAGAAATGTCATGGCCTGCTGAGCTTATGGCTCAGCTTAACATCTGCCAGGTAAGGGATGCTAGCCAAATGGTGGAGACGGCCGATGCATTCTTCACTGTATTGGGTATCAAACTCGTAAGCAACACACCTGGAACAGGAAAGCTGACAAATCTGGGAAACCATCTCAGACTGAACCCCCAGCATCAAGGCCATTCTCAGAATAATAGCCAAGGTCCAAACACACTGCAGAAGAAGGACCAGGGGCAAACTACCCAGAAACCTGACTGGAAGTGGTACGAGTACAACAAGTACCCTAACCAGCAGCAGTATCTGCCATGCAGTCAAAGGTTTGGACGATCCTTTTCAGCACCAGCCCCAGTGTATCGGAGGCAGTACTGTGGTGTTGTCTCCACCAGTACAGGTACTTCTCCACAGTTCACTAGTCCCCCAGCGACAGTGAACTCTCCATCACAGGTGGTCAACGCTCCATCTCCCCAGTAGGTGGGTATGACCCCTCACGTATCTAATACTCAGGGCACCATGTTTGCTGCATCATTCATTTAGCAGCCTCATCAGTGGCTGGCTGCTTCCTCCACTGGCCCACCCACAGGTAACAGTGCCTTCCTTGTTCAGCCAGGGTTTGTGGGAGGCATTCCTGTAAAGGTCCTGAGAGACAATGGTTCCTAAGGTTGCTCTGTCAGGCAGAGACTAGTTCAGCCTAAGGAGTACACAGGTCGACAGATCCAAGCTCAGCTTATTGATGGATTAGTGAGATTGCTCCCTGAGGCACGTATCCAGGTGGCATCTCCATTTTACACTGGTATGACATTTGCAGTTGTCATGCCAAAACCTTTGTTTGACCTTATTGTAGGCAACATATCAGGTGCCAAATATAGCTGCACCGTAGATGACGCTACTCAGACTTCGGCTGCAGTAACAAGAGCCATGGCCAAGGCTCTGAACTGTGTCACCCCGGTGACCATTGCATCACTGCAAGATCTGATTTAGTCAAGATGTTGTCCAAGAACAACAGTCTGACCTGACACTTGCTGCCATGCAGAAAAAACAAAAGGATAGAGTGATGAAGTATTCATGGGGAGGTCAAGCCAGGTTCGCTCGTAAACAAGGACGGCTCTACCGTGAGTCACGAACACCCCAAGGCAAGGATCGGCTGCAGTTTGTCATTCCTGCTAAGTATCGCCAAGCAGTGTTAGAATGGGGTCATTTTTCAGTGTCAGGAGGTCACCTGGGCAAAAGGAAAACCCAGGGCTGTATTCGTGCTGACTTTTTCTGGCCAGGGATGGGACAAGAAATAGATAGCTTTGTGCATTCCTGCAATGTGTGTCATTTTACCACCAATCAGGGACATGTCCTTCCAGTGCCGTTTGAATCCACGCCCATAATCTCTGAGTCAGTTGAAAGAGAGGGCAGTGGTAATGTAGGTGCAGACCTGATGTATTGGCCATTGGTCCCACAGGACACATTATGTCCACGACCTGTTTATACATGTGTACCGTAGGTTAAGGGGAAAGTTCGAGACCCCTGTAGAGACAATCCAAGGCTACATTTGAATTACCTTGTGGTGTCTCGAGCTGTGGACCTCTCTGAGGATTCCCAGAGAATGCACATTATCCACATGAGTATTCACACCCATGTTGGGTGTTAAAATGTGACCTGCCCGAGATTGCATAGGGATTCTCAGCTTGCCAATATTAAACATAAGTGTAGAGTTAGGTTTAACCAGTAAACTATAAGGGTCCTTAGAGATTCTGTTCTGGGACCACGCTTGCTGGTTAATAATAATGTAGGTTTAACCAGCAGACTACAATGGTCCTTTGAAATTCTGTCCTGGGACTACGTTTCCTGGTTAATTATGTATCCAATAGGAATATAATGGCAACCTTGAATGTACAAAACTTGGCTGTCACTCAAAATTTTCGGCTAGGTCATACTTTTTGTGGCACATGTACTGACTATTAGGCAGATAGAGAAATTGTAACTTAATAAAAATTGTTTGTCGCACTGACACTTTTGATGCTCCACCTAGATTGATTTCGCAGGTACAGCTAGCGGGTGTAGCAGTTTTGTCATGCAGATCAGCTGATCGACTCTGCCGCATGCTGCCGCCTCTTCTCTTCTGCCTCGTCATCTCCATTTACTATTAATTTGTATCATTCATTTTACACATAGGTACAATTACACTACAACTGTCACAACTACACCGGTATTACATACACCACAATACATAACAACTAGTTGTTAATGTAAATGTAGCAAACTTTTCGCTCAGTTTGATCTAAGTACAGGATTTTTCACCGTCATCACTGAGTTTTTTCCTCAAGCTTGCTTTTATTAACGTAAATACAAGGTTTTTATGCTCACGGGTGACTGTGATTTTCTCCTGTAGCAGGATACTACACACACTACAGTGTGAATCGTGTGTGACTGAGTTAGAATTTATATGTATATACTGTATATCATAAAACTTTTCCGAAGAAAAATTTGATTTTGATGGGGCGTAATGTCACGAATTCGCACGAGTGTACTTATACAAATGCATGACATTGTACTTTGGTGAGAAAACCACGAACTCTAGTGGAATTCCAGCTGGGCATCACTCAATTCAACTGTCCTTGTATTCAGTTCGATCGGGATGGTTTTCAGAACATTCGTCACTGTTTCACAAGTGACCATTTCTATGCATGACATTTGTGCTTTCACTGAGTGATTTATTGCGTTTCTATATCGTTCGCCCTCTTTCTGTTGACCGTTGACGTTAGACCACTCCTACTTCCGGGAAGCATGGCCAGCTCTTGCCTCCCTTCCCCGTTTGAAGTCAGTCAGCTTTGAGTCACCTCGAGGATAGGTCTGTTTGTGCCCAGCATAGAGCAGCGCCTCCGTTGTACAATGAATTCCTGAATCTCCACCTAGACCATGAGTTGGCGAAGCGGGCTTGCAGCGAATAGCAGCGTTTGGTGTTCATCATGCAGGCGCTCAGTCTTTTGTTTGGCTCCCCTCCACTGACCAGTATTTCTGTTCGTTTTTCGAGGCTTAAGTTTGATTAGCTTTTCAATGAGCGAGTGAGTGTATTCTCTTTGTAATTTGAATTCATGAGTCCTCTAGTGACCATGAATTCCCCTTTTGAATTCATTTTGAGACTCATATAACGTAAAGTTATTATATTGTAAATAATAAAATTACATTTCTTTTCTTTAAACTTAATGTAATTAGAATCGTGTTTTATTTCTCCACATTAAGCTTACTTTATTTGCTGCTCCTAGTTTGCACAAACTCTTTACATTATTCATAACTGGTACTTAGGCCAGTTCTTCTGTATCAAACTTAAATCTGTTGTGCTACCCAGGAGTTAAGCACCGACAAGAACCTGTTCATTATGATTAGTAGAAGTTATTGATTGTCAGGGGTGGAGTCACTTTCTCAAGAGGCTAACAGTACTAACAAACAGCACTCGTGAGTAATTAGTCTCTGCTGTGTACTGTTGAGAAAGTTTATAAATTTTCGTCCTTAGAGAATCGGCAAAGTAAGCCGGAATAAAGCAAAACTTACTACTTTATTTTCACAAGTCAATTCCTTGTCACTATTTTCCAGCAATATTTAGCGTTTTTAATTCATAAATTCACATCCCCCCGTGACATGTAGATATCTAGGTAGGTAGATGCCACCAGCGTCAGTTATATGGAAAATGTAGAGAATCGTTGCTACCAGTGTTGGGATCATAGAGTATCGTAGATCACTGCTGCTGCCAAATGTAGATAATAGTCATAGCTTAGGAGGTTGGGATTGTAGTTGTAGATTGGTTAGGAAAAGTCGTGAAGCACTGAATAGTGTGGAGATTGTGTATTTGTGGGTTTTATCCCTATAGTCTCGAGGTAGCTCTTTCTCTGTCTCACTCCCCTCCTCTTTCTGTCTTGTAAATGAAGATGAGATATAAGCACACTGGGGTTAGAGGGTTTCATTGTGACAGTTTCATTGTTCACTGCCTACCCATACAGTTGTGTGATGGACAGAGTGTATATATATATATATATATATGAATACATAAATATATATATATATATATATATATATAAATATATATATATATATATATATATATATATATATATATATATATATATATATATGAATACATAAATATATATATATATATATATATATATATATATATATATATATATATATATATATATATATATATATATAAATATATATATATATATATATATATATATATATATATATATATATATATATATATATATATATATATAAATATATATATATATATATATATATACATAAATATATATATATATATATATATATATATATATATATGAATAAATAAATATATATATATATATATATATATATATATCTATGAATATATATAAATCTATATTTACAAACATATATATATATATATATATATGAATACATAAATATATATATATATATATATATATATATATATATATATGAATACATAAATATATATATATATATATATATATATATATATATTTATATATATATATATATATAAACACAAATATATATATATATATATATATATATATATATGATATACATAAATATATATATATATATATATATATATATATATATATGCATATATATAAATATATATATATATATATATATATACTTTATATTATACAGTAATCTCTCCACTATCCGACATAATAGAGCCAAAGGCATGTCCAGAAAGTGGTCCTGTCCGGGTAGTGGGCATCAGCCTCCTGGACTTGTACTTATGGACCCTAACTCAGAAAAACAGCAATACAACTCCCTCTGGACATGCATTGCGCCTATTTAAGACCCAAATCACACAATATGGGACATAAGAGACTGAAATAAATGCAAAAGAACCATAAAATTAGGTTTTAGAAGTGAGTTTATAAAATATTAAACATTGTGGGTACTTAAAACAAGTCCCTGGCTCCTGGACTGGTACTTATGGACCCTAACTCAGAGAAATACCTCCCTACTGCACATGCATAGCACCTAATACCCTATTGACACCAAAAAGGGGCATAAAAGAGTGAAATGAGGTGTTAAAGGTAAGTACAGTATGGAAAATACAGTACAGTACAATATGAAACATTCTGGGTACTTACAGCAAGTCCCTGGCCATCTCGATGAATATCCGCCTCCTCTCAGACTCTGACAGTAAGAAGGATTTCCTGAAGGACTTGCAGTACACTGTTCATGAAGTCTTGCACTGAACTTAGTCATTTGCACTCAGAAGTCCATTCTCTTAACACTCCAAACTCTTGTCTTACTTATGCTCCATTGTAACTTTATGAAATAAGTGCTGCACTCTGCACTCAAAGTCTTTGCACTCATGAATCCATTTTCCAAACATAACACACTCTAGTAAATTTTAGCTACTTTGAAAGTCTATTAAGTCAGTCTCTTTTCACTCAGAATTCTAATTTTTTAACAATATGCACTGTTTTTCTTTCACTGCACAACATTAAATTCCTGTGTGGTCTAGCAGAGAAGTTCTTGCCATTTAATCACTGTCAGAGTCTGAGAGTAGCACATGGAGGTGACCTAGGGGTGCATTGCTGGGTCGTGGTGATGGCGTACCCACTGCAGACGACTCTGAAGATAGGCGAAAACTCACGTCAAGCGGTGACTCCACTGTGGCTGATGTGCTGGGCTGTGGCTCAGAGCATGAGGGCCTGTCTTGGGGAGGCAACGGAGTGGAGCCAGGGCTGGGCACAGCGGGGGTCACGGGCCTGAAAAAGCTGTCAATCGTTGATTGACGCAAGGAACGACGATTCTGACGATTAATGATGTGCTGCCTGAAAGCACACACTTCCTCCACAAGTCCCAAAAGCCCCATCTCCCTGTCACGGTTCGGGTGTTCCAGGTAGTCCAGAACGAACTCTATATGTTCCCAGAGTGCGCTCAGCTTGGGGATGGCTGGAGTAGTGTCATGCTGAGAGGAGTCCACATCATCAACGCTGTCCTCGTCAGAATCTTCAAGCTGGGTACTGACACCTGCAACTGAAGATGCGATCTCGATATCAGACACGGTCTGATACCCAGGATTGCCCTCATCATCATCCAACCACTCACACACTTCGTCCACATCAACATCGTCCCCATGCACACGTAGACGTGCATGGAAGTCATCCACGTCGAAACTTAGGAAATTGTACTCCACATCCATTCCGAGAAGCAGACGAGACCAACCATTTTCTAGAGTCTTGACAGGGACTTCCTTCCATGTACTGGCCCAGTTGTAAATGGCAGACTTGATGTAGCAGCAAAGGTTTTCCAAAGTCCGCTGGCCTTGCATGTCCCATCCCTCCCTGCGCTCGTCCTCGTCCTCGAGAACAACCATCACCTCATCCAGGAACTTCCGTCGGTATAGCCACTTCGTTGCTACGATCACTCCTTGGTCTATTGGTTGGATGAGAGTAGTAGTATTAGGTGGCAGAAACAACCACCTAATGCGGCCATTCTCAGCCACCAAGTCCTTGTCGCACGGGTGGGCAAGTTCATTGTTGAGGAGAAGGAGGGCCTTTACCTGGTCGCATGGGATTCCCAGTTTCTCCGTGTGGTAAAGTATGACCTCTTTGACGAAATGGCGGTGGAACCAGTCTTTGAAGATGTTGGCTGTGAACCATGCCTTCAAGGACTGATGCCAAACAACAGGAAGGACATCCTTCACCTCACGAAGACACTGAGGCTGCTTTGTATGGCCAACAATAATGGGCTTAAGCCGGTGCGTGTCTTTAGCATTAGCACAACACAAAGAAGATATCCTTTGCTTGGAGAGCTTGCGGCCAGGTGTACGCTTCTCCGTCTCCTCGGCTAGTGTTCGTAGGCAAAGGGCGATAGAATAAACCAATTTCGTCAGCGCTGTAGACTTGACCGAGAGTGAGGCCCTATCTGTCGATCAAGCCATTCACCTTGTACCGAAACTTCTCTACTCCATCCTCGTCAGCGTCCAAAGCTTCACCATGAGACTTACAGTTGGTAAGTCCATGTCGTAACTTGAACGCGAAGAGCCAACCCTCGGATGCCTTGAAGTCTAGGGCGTCGTGAAGCCTTGCAAACTTCTCAGCAGCAGCCTTCAGCTCCGTGCCACACACCATCACACCAGCAGCACGTTGCTGTTGATACCAAATCAACGTGGAGCAGTCGACTTCAGCATACTTGGGAGTAAACATCATCTTCCTCTCCACGTTGCATTTGCTTTTCGACGAGAAGTCAGCCGTGTACTGCATGAGTTTGTCTCGGGATCTCTTGATATCAAACAAAGTAGATCAGGCCAGGTTGAACTCATGAAGGATGCGTGACGAAGACCATCCCGCATCCACTTTCTCCAATATCTCCCTCTTCTTCTCCAGAGTCAAAACCACTCTCTTCCTCTTCTCAGGCGGCGTGGCCATCATCACACACACGAAGAAAAGGCACGAGAGCAGCAGGAGAGCCTGCAGCAGGTAAGGCACCACCACGAAAGCAAGCACGTGGGCAGCCATGACAATGAGCGTGCACTCACAACAAGAGACGGGTGGTAAGTGGGGAGGATGCAGGGGCACTCTAGTGGATGTCAGAGGAATGATGAACCAAAACAAAACTGTCCCGCGCCGCACGCGCCAAGTTCAAATTATGGGTGGGAAAAAGTCAGTTTTTTTTCTAATTTTATGCGTTTTCGGACCATTTTGGGAATATTGGATCCCGGGACGATAATGTCCGGTAAGTGGGGATGTCTGGAAAGTGGGCGTCTGGATAGTACGGGGATTACTGTATATATATATATATATATATATATATATATATATATATATATATATATATATATATATATATATATATATATATACATATATATATATATATATATATATATATATATATATATATATATATATATATATATATATATATATATATATATATATATACATATATATACATATATATATATACATATATATATATACATATATATATATATATATATATATATATATATATATATATACATATATATATATATATATATATATATATATATATATATATATATATATAGCTATATATATATATATATATATATATATATATATATATATAATATATATATATATATATATATATATACATATATATGTATATATATATATATATATATATATATATATATATATATATATATATATATATATTTACTATATATAGCTATAGATATATAGATATATATGTATATATATACAGATATACATATATATATATATATATATATATATATATATATATATATATATATATATATATATATATATATATATATATATATATATATATATATATATATATATATATATATATATATATATATATACACAATTTCTCTCTCTCTCTCTCCCTCTCTCTCTATTATCATCTATCTATCTATATATTTATTAATTATAAATAATATATATATATATATATTTTTATATATATTCATAGGCGATGCGACCTGACAGCCTTTCATTTAGTTTTTTTAAATGATATATTTTTAATCTGTGGAATACTGCATGAATGATGCAATTTTGAGATTTCTTCCCGAGTTTCAGAGGATTGATTTGACTTGTTAAATTTATGTTGTTTTTAGTCCTCGTTCCACTACATCCATCCCTTCTCTCTCTCTCTCTCTCTCTCTCTCTCTCTCTCTCTCCTCGTCCTCCTCCTCCTCGTCCTCCTCCTCCTCCTCCTTCTCCTACTCCTCACGCCATTAATTTCTCCCCTCCTTAATTAATCTTCCAGTTCCTTCCCTCCCGGCTGTTCCCTCCACCTCGCATCTTCTCTCCCCTTCTCTCACCCTTTCATATCATTTATTTCTTTTATTTCCTCACCCTATACACATTATTTACCTTTGCATTATCACCACCATCACATTATTCATCTTTTTACCACGCTTTTCTCGTTCATAATCTTCGGTCACTGCGCTTCCATGAAATTCATCGAAATAAGACCCGCACCAGTACCATAACACCAGACCTAATTAGAGTAGCCTTCTCATTGAGGTCTTGAGATGAATGCTGTGCAGTTTACTCACATACTGAAGTTGTGCTTATTGAGATGATACAACAGTTTTCACCCCGCCAGACCCCCTTTATAACAGAACAGTTATCATCCGACTTGGACCTTTTCATGCAAAATTACAATAGTTCCGGCCAGATTTGGCCCTTTTCATGCGAACGAAAAACAGTTTTGACCTTGTCTGAAACCTCCATATACCTGAAGAGAGTCGAAGTCAGGCCGGAACTGTTGTACGATTCCACTGAACACAACATTACAAGCGGGTATCATTATTTTTTTTTTCATTGTTGCATTAGCATATTCCAGTATGCTCTGCCACTGATTAGGTGTCAGTTGAAACGATCAGAGAATGCTATGTAGCCATTGCTGATACATTAAATCTTTCAGTCTGGTGGTGTATTCATTAACCATTTATGCTACCACCAGACGATATTATTCAGCACAGGAAGTACATCTGGTAGTGAGATGGTTTAAGCTATGTCTAACCCTTTCGCTAGAAAAATCCCTAGTAAATTCAATAAAATAGTCTAGAGATAGAAAAAATTAAAGCCGAATACGTCATCGGATTGAAGGGGCTCATTCAACTGTTATATTAATCAAACTGACAAGATATATTAACCCTCTCATGGCCAGAGGGAGGCGGTGACCGAATCAGTAGAGAGTTGGCCTGCAGTCCTACTGGACCTAGGTTCGAATCCCGGCTGGGGCAGGGAACAGATTAAGGATTTAAGTTTCATTAAAGCAGACTTTACTGATCTACTAGATGACCCGCCGACATGTAAAAATACCCCCACTGATACCAATACACCAGTCCTGTATGAGACATTATTCATTATGGCCGGTGGGTGTTAGCGCCATAGTGGTGACATGCAGAGGTGAATGGACGTAGGAGGACTCCTGGGCCTTGGTAATGGACCGTGAAGCTTATACCCGGAGTCGGACACACACACACACACACACACACACACACACATGCGTTGTATTTCATCTAACTTAAACGATTTTCTTTACCTCTGAGTTAGTCACAAGACCTTGAGAGTTATTACTGCCACCATTAAATCATTTTTGACGGAACAACTAATATTTCCATTATTACTTAATGCCCGTCGCTTATTTTCAAATGAGAATGAGTCATAGGAGTTTGAGTTATTCATACCCAGTACCATGGGAATTACACTGATCCAGTGAAAAATAATTTTTTTAATCGCTCTGATCAATAAAACATTGCTTTATATATATATATATATATATATATATATATATATATATATATATATATATATATATATATATACCGGTATATAGATAGATAGATAGAGATATAGGTATATTAGTTATTTGTATTTACTTATAAATCCAGTTGAGTGAATTACAGCAGGGTCAGAAAATTAGTCGGCCACAGACTGATTAAACAGATTAATCAGGGTACTTTCAGAGTTATATTTTTCTTACAGACTTTCGACCTGGAAAGATTAGGTAAAGCATTCAATAATCCCCATAATACGAGAGATATTTCCAAAGGTGAATGCAGTCGTCTGGTGGCAGCAAGCTTAATAACGTACTGTACTCAGGCTGAAGGAGTTATTAAGAAGAGACCGGCAGGCTACGTATTGAAGATGTTCAGTTATTTTATTCAGTGAATAGACGGATAGGTATTAGAGCTCAAGCGGTGATATGTGAGGGTGTTGATATCATCTATTGCTGGTTCGTAGGAAGGCTATCTGGCCTTAGGGAACGGACTGAGTAGCTCTGTTCCAGAGTTGTCTACATGAAAACAATAAAATCGAATAATCATAATACTTGCTCCGCTTTCATCTCCAGTCCATTCTGCCTTTCATCTTGTTCCTTTAATTTTCTCCTTACTTTTACATCCTTCATCTCACCATCTGATTCACATCTTTATGCCATTATCCACTTCCCTTCCAGTGGTCTCTTAATCTCTTCAATCATATGACATATCTTGCATTATGTTGCTAATACTATACAGTTTTCTTCGCCTTAGGGATAACAATTAGAACTCAAGGAGTTAGATATCGCCTTCATTAATACCTTCAGGCATCGATGTCCTCTCCAACTTGAATCAAGTTGTCCGACGGAAACACGGGTTAAATTAAAATTTCCTCTCTGTAGTGAAAGGATTAACCTCCACATTATCATCTGGCGGTAACAAGAATAAAATACAAGAGGTGTCAGGGAACTAGAGCGGTTGATGGAAATTCTCAGTCCCTTTCACTATGACGATAATTCTCTTATAGGTTTTATAAGGTCGTCATGCGGAAGCAAGAATAAGCTACTTTACACCCACTTAAAATATTATCGTCACCCCTTGCTTCGATACTCTTCGCAACTCTCTCTCTCTCTCTCTCTCTCTCTCTCTCTCTCTCTCTCTCTCTCTCTCTCCAGATATAGCATAACTCCCGTAGATTCCTATCGTATTTAATGAATAATTCATAGCAGTGGGCATACTGCTCGAAGGAAGGTCTCAAAACAGCAAAGCATTATCCCCTAGATAATATGGTAATCAAAGTGCTATTTGTCGGCTTGGGACACATCATATCCGAGGTTACTGCCTTAGGATTTTCTTGCACACTGTGATACAATGACAGCCACCATTACCAATTCAAGAATAGGTTGATGGTAAACTTTATAGGCCTAAGTATTTACTATATCCATTACCCCATGAACAACGCATTTAATGTACTGTGTATACAGCATGTATCATAGTACTGTTATGATATTAACCACATCACTGACACGTGAATGTATTAGCCATGAATATGTAACACATTGGTTTATCACCAGTTTGACGAAGATGATGATAATATTGCGGAGGGGATGATCAGGAGGCATATTCGTTTATTTTAGGATAGGCTTTTGCCTCAACAGTTCTTGATTTGCATATAATGTGAGGAATGTGTTGCCGACAAAACTGCTTCTGCTTGAAGAAATTCAGCACCGAATAAGCAGTGCTCATATTCAGAGTGGCTTCAGGTTCTTTCGTAACACTTCTTAGATAGCGATTTATTCTTCACATTACATATCAGCATCATCTTTTATAATTTTCATGATAACTATGTTGAAATTTGAACTTTCTATGTAACGTAAAGGGCAGCGATAATTAATAAGCAAAACAAATTGCTTAGTAAGCGATGCAACTAATCCTACAATTCCACTATGAATACGGACCTAACGCTCAGCAAATCAAGGATACCATCCTGGCACATAAACTTAATTTATTTTCAGATCTCTCGTCCATGTGTCAAATTTTATCACGCTAATAGAGTGTCGACATATTTTAAAAAGAGTGTGCATATCGCACTAAAGGGGTTAACTCATTCATATCCTTACCTTACTTCAATTCCTCATGAGCCTTTTCACCATACATTGGCGTCCTTTATGCTTTCTTCGTGATGTCACCAAGTTATTCTTTTCAACCTTGGAATGACATATGGTAGTGAAAATGCAGTGGGAAGTAAAGTGTTATGGGGCCTTCAAAATATTAATAAAACTGTCTTCTAATAATGAACATATACTAGAGAAGCCAGATATCGTAATAAAGAGGCCAGTGTTTTCATCATAATGTATGACTGTTACACTTTATTCCCAGACTTTATTTCTATGTAATTCACTTCGTTCGTCTATTACCTCATTCTTACAGGTCTTTCTTAATATATGTAAACCATTCTATAATAGCCAGAATATATTAGGGAACCTCATGTATAGCAAAACTTATTTTTACATCTTTCCTCACGTTATTCTCTCTTTCTATTCCCTTTTACACTTCCCATTCTCCTCGCTTTTCCCCCTCCGTCCTCCCACTTTCTCTTCCCTTCTCGGATCATTTTCCTTACATCTTTCCCTCCTCTTTCACCGCCTTCTCATTGCCCTAGCCCTTTTCATTCGTTTCTCATTTCTGATCTCCTCTCCTTTCCACTTGAATACCTCCTTATTTATAATTCCCCTCAGTTAACACTACATTATCCACTCCCTCCATTCTTCCCTTCAAGCCAACATTCATCCCTGATGCAGATTCTGGGTCTTCCTTCTCATTAATTCACCCTCTCTTCCCTCCCACCCTCCTCTGGTTTTCTACCCTCTTGCCCTTCTAGTCATTACGACGACTGTCTTCTCTTCCTTCTCCCCTTCATTACACCCCTTTAATAGCTTACAGTACTATCTTTTGTTTATATTCCTACTCAAAGTATTTAACTTAACCAAGTTTCTAACATACCATTAATTCTTTTTAATCTGATTACTTTGTTTTCATTTTGATCAAGCCGCTCCTAGATGGGTTTATTTAGCTTAGGCTACAGGAGAGGCCTTGCAATGCATGTACTAATGAAAGCTATATATTACAGCACTTACATTTCGAAATGAAACTAGCATTGAAGAAAAAAAATGAAATTTTTTTTAAAAATTGGAATAATTTAAAGTCAATCTTATAAGGATCGCAGCCAGCCTCAGTGTTGCGGTATGCCACTGAAACTTGGCACACGTGGAGTCCACACGTTCCCCGGGATGCTCCAGTTCCCCCAGGCCTTATGCTGCACGGGTTGCTGTGGGCCATGCTGTAAAATGAAGTGTATGTTTCAGCAAGGAGAAAAAAAATAGTGTTGCAACCATTCCCAGTCTAATAGCAAGGGGGTGTGGACTGAGGTCACGACGCTGTCGGACTCGTCGGTCATCATCTGAAGACGAGCTGTCAAGAGGCCGACATTGTCTTGTAGAAGAAGCAGCACGACGGTGTTGGGGCTGTGACACCCAAGTAGTGGCACTTAGGTTGCAACACCTGCTGGAGAGTCGGGGCAAGGCAACGGGGGGTAAGGAGGTGTCAGAGACGGAGGACAAAGGCACAGACTCCGGGTTGTCAGCATCAAACTCCTCTTCAGCAAAGTCAGAAGATGTGGTGTGAAGAGCACCGGTAGAGGGAGAGTGACTGAGGTTGCGTGATGCGGACTGCAACATGGCCCATCTGAATCGCCGCTTTGTCTCCCTCACCGGCTGATGCGCAGTTCGTTGATGGGGGTTGAGGGTGGTGTGAGGGGCCAGGTTGGGGTTCAATTGGGTCAACGGGGCTGTGGATCAGCAATGTCCTATTTCACCAGGTTTGTCAGGGTTTCCAGACAATGGGGCTCTAAATCTATGGTAGAAACAGGAGCTACACGAATGCACCTCACATGGCAACAGCACATCTCAAACCGAGATGTCGTGGGCAGCCAGCCTCATAGGCCTAACACTGTCTTGTCTGCGACGCAAAATAGGCCTCTTGCTGGAATCTCGGACAAGCTTGTTTATCGGGTTAAGCAACCATGGAAAGATTATACTCCCGTATTTCTGACCAAGGCCTACTCTCACACTGAATCAGTCACCTTGTTGTTTGTCCATCCTCGCACACACTGACTCTCCCAATAAAAATTCTTTATAGCTTCTAACAACTTCTCTTCTGTCCTTTATATCTATAATACCTTCCACAGTGCATTTTGTTCGACTCAACAACATGCCTTATTCAAATCCATAAAAGCTACATACAGTGACTTCCCTTTCTCTGTATTATTTCTCACACATGTTCAGAGTTAACACCTGATCCAACTACCTTCACTTTGCCTAAACCCACCCTGTTCCTCACGCAGTACACCCTCAGGACACGCCATTATTTTATCCACCATCACACTCAGCTCAGTTTTCTATACCTTGAGAGAAGTCAGCTGACTGGCAGAGAGCATGTAGTGTTCCTTTATATAGTAGCACTATACATGCTCTGCCAATCCTGCTGGTACATTCCCTGCCTCCAAGCACACATTAAACAATGTACATAACCACTCCCCAACACTGTCCTCTCCCTTCCTTAATAACGCAACTGCAATTAGCCAGTGTCACTCCCTCTCGCTACCTTTCCACATCTTATCTTCCTAAGTGCCTGATCCACTTCCCCCTTCATTAACATAGTAGAATATTAAGTTGCACTTTCCAAATACAGTATAACAGTATTTACTCAAGAAGCAACGTTCGTCATAGTCGGAGGTGCATGGAAAGAAAGTGGAAGGTGTTAAACTAGACGGATTTTTAGGCAAAACATTCGAATTCAAATTGGATAATGTCATTCTCACTTTGAACAATTCCTTCCTAAGGTCCAATCTGGAGTGCTGTGTTTAGTTTTTGTCACCTTATAGAAGAAGGACATGGACACGTTAGAGACAAGGCACCGAAAAGTAACAAAACTGATATCCAGGCTAAGAAACAAACTGTATAAGGAACGTTTACAAGAGCTAACATTGTTTAACATTTCAAAGTGCAGATAACGAGGTTATCTGATTTAAGCTTACATCATTTTTAAGCGACATACAGGTTGGTAGGAGGGAATTTTGATTTGGGGGTAAGAATTTATTTTAGGATTTTCCTGATGAGGCGCACTAAAAATATGTCATTTGTTCTGGGAAGCTTAAAATCATTTAAATTCTTTATAGCGGGCCATATTTATCTTGGTAAATAATGACTAATTTTACAAAATAAAAAGTCATTCTCCCAGAGAGCAAACAGTAATCCAAATTTTAGCATCTTAGTAAAAACAAAGTGAAATGTACTGAAACTTCAGTTTGTTTATTTATTTATTTTTTTATACATTTTATAATGACAGGAAAATCACTATCAGCAATCTCTATCACTTAAAAGATTCAGTGTTTTGGTTCAATGAATTGCATCAAGTAATCCTTTGATTCATTTCTGGACATCAGCCGCCTGCTTGCTTTCTAACCTTTAATGAAGCCTTCTCGCATCACATATTTAAGTGGTTTGCCTGCAGAGTCAGTGAGTTCATTGATACGTCATTCTAAGGTCTGAGTATAACTTGGCCACTGAGACACTTGCATTGCCCCAGCAATGAACTTCACATCAGTTGTTAGCCCACAGGTTAAAGGTGGTTCTAAGGCTCCATTAAACCAATCAGTCAGGTCTAAGAGTGAGGACACTCTTGGTGTGATGGAAGGAATCTTTCTGGCATGAACAAAAATATCCCCAAGTTGAATCTTTACCTCCCTCTTTTGTCAAGTTAATAATCTTTTGGATAACCTGCTACCTCTCTTCATTATCAACATATCAAATCAGCATTTCAAATTATCATTTCACTAAAAGCAAACCACTGTGAACGCTGTATGATATGCATGACAGTATCCAGAACAGCCATTTTCTGGGATCTTAGCTGCTGCACTTAAAACAGAATGTGGAGAGGGCCCTAAAACCAAGAGTGTTTCTTATTTAATGATGAACCAGCAATGACAGTAAATGCACACAGTATACCCCATTATCATTGTCATATTATTCAGGTGTTTTCCTTGGAGGCCATGTTGTGATACTCACATCCGCAAAGGCTGCTGTTGTCAACCAAGTTGTGTGTTTTACAGGGCCAATCTTTGAAAGAGCCACGTCTGTTGGCAGATAACCTGTTTTGATTGCCTGTGTAATCTTGTAACCATAGCCTTGATCAGTAGAGGGGTATTTCAATACTTCATCGTTCAGGTAGCCAAGAGGTTCTCCAATGAGTATCTTTGTTAATGAAGGACTGACTTCTTGCTCTGTAGCAGAGTTAAGCATCTCCCCAGTAGCACCAGACCACTTGTTGTTTGACAAGACTTTGCCACCCAGTGTTGTCAAGTGATGCAGAGGTAACTCACTGGTATGGAAGGCACAAACCTGCCAATTCAACTTACGACCAAGCTTCACCTCTACTCGTGGACAGTGCCACTCTCCCAGCCAGTGATGACATTTGTGAAGTCATCACCAGTGGCTTGAGGGCATTGCCCCTTTCATGAATTATACATCATCATCTGTGATGATCTCAGCATGATTCTTTGTTTTTCAGGCTTTCTCAAGCGCGAAGTGGAAGAGATACTATGCACCTGGCTCACTGCACACAGTGTAATGCTTTTCTTTAACTATTCCCGGAAAATGCTCATCTGATTTCTCTGCCTTGAGCATCACCTTTGCTGTGTGCTGGCTGCCATCAGAAAAGATCTAATCAGTGATTCCTTTCTAGCAACGATACTAAATCTTCTGGTCGAGTATCTTCATAAACTTTTCCTGTCCCTTCTTTACTTTTCTACAGTCAACTACAAGGCACTTATCCTCATCAGTGATCAATCCTGTGTCCATCAGTGCACCTGCAGCAATGGCAGCTGTAGGACGATGTCCAATGCCATACCTGATACTCTGCAGGGCGACATAAGGTACAGTATTTCTGAAGTACTGTATTCCATTTTTTACTGATGGATATGCTTTGGGTTTCAAATAGAGGCTTATCACAGGTATACCCACTAATGTTTAATAATATTCAGCTTAATCCTGCATCATCCTTGAACATGCTTGGGGTTTCATTTACTCGGGACTTTTCTTGGAAAGATCATATTACATCTCTTGTAAAATCTGCTTCCAAGAGATTGGGTGTGCTAAGCCGACTCCGTTCTTTCTTTACCCCTGCACAATTGTTGACTCTATACAGGGGTTTTACCCGCCCCTGTGTGGAGTACAACTCTCATGTGTGGGGAGAATCCCCACATACAGCTCTTCTCAATAGGGTGGAGTCAAAGGCTTTTCGTCTCATTAACTCTCCTCCTCTTACTGACTCCCTTCAACCTCTGTCTCTTCACCGCACTGTTGCATCTTTCTCTCTTTTCTATCGCTACTTTAATGGTCGCTGATCCTCTGAACTGTCTGCTTGCATTCCTCCACCTTTACGACGGGCGTGTAGCACCAGCCTAGCAGCAAACTCTCATCCATTTTCTGTCCAATTCTCTAATGCAAGAGTTAACCATTACTCCCAGTCCTTTATTTATGCAACAGGTCAACTCTGGAACTGTCTCCCTCTGTCTGTATTTCCTGCTGCCTATGATCTCCAGTCTTTCAAACTCAGTGTGTCCAGGCATCTCGAAATGAATGGATCTTGAATTTGGCTCTCTATTGTATTTTGTTTTTTTCTTGGAGGGAACTGTTATTTGCGGGCTCAAGGCCTTTGGTTCCTTCTTCCTCGGATGAAAAAAAAAAAAAAAAAACATCAGTTGGGACATCACAGCCTTCTTCTCCAGAAATCTCAAGTGTTTCAGACAATATCAAGGATTGTTGCTCATTCATCTCAGCTTTTTGTTTACCTTCAGATATTCTTTTCTACTCTTCCTGCTATCACTTTTGCTTCTTGACTTACCTGCAATATTCTGGAAGATCTGGAAACACAATTTGATGAGGTTCAATGAAGCCAGCGTTGTCTCTTTGTCTGTTGATAAAAGCATCATATTTCAAAAGAATCTGTCTATCCTCAGGACACTGACAGCTGATGCGAGCCTTCGGTTTGCAACCACGAAGCTAACTGTAGTTAGAGCCGACAACACTTTCTCATTTGCATTTAAGACAAAGAGCTTGTCATGCTTTACAGTGAAAGTTATCATGATTTCCACATTTCCCGTAGCATACCCTCAACCCTTTGGATCTTGTTCAGTATGATGATTCGTGAATTAATAACAGGTTGCTGGAACAAGTCAATTGCTCTTTTCCATTTTTCAATCACTGCTAGATAATTATTTTGTGCAAGGGTGGCTGCTGCCTAGTTTCTCATGTCCTCACTTTTTTGTTTCCATTGAAAAAAAAAAATCACGTAAAGTTAGATGATCAGATGGCAGAAACTCTCTGCCAGTTCCAAACAGATTGCTCATATGCGTAATGGTTGACTGTCTTGTCTGCTTTGTAAAGTCATGCTGCATACCGGGACCTGCAGTGAGGATTTCAATATTAACTGATGGTCTTAACTTTAGTGATAGAACGACAGCCTGAGTATCAGTATTACTTCCTATGAGTATTGACTGAGTACTGTCTAAATTGATATTACAATACCAATTTATTAACTACCATGTTATTAGGTCCGTACACATATTCAGTACCTTTATGAAAATTTTCTAATCTGTAATATATACCAAAGAATGTACACACACTTCACAAAATGCTTAACAGTATCCTAATATGTGCAAGTATGTAATTTTAAGGGAAATAGTTTTGTAAGAAATTACTTTTCAAAGAAGTATTTGTCCATAAAAAATCAAACAACATAGACAAAACCAGCGAATAAGTCATCACTTTTTACATAACACATTTACAAAGGCAAACTAAATGGGACTGAAATGCCAAAAATGGTTTTGAGCTTCTTATGACATAACGCAGATGTGTAACACGTAATAGCTTTCATATTAGTAAGTTCGAAAAAAAAATATACATCTTAACAAGGTAGTTGACAAGTACTACACAATTTGGGTCAATAATATTATACAAGAGAAATGGTTATAAAACGTTCTGTAAAAGTTTCCAGTCTAATGAAGGAATATAATTATCCCTCTGTAGAGTTGTTACCATTAGCAACAAATTGCCTAGACATGAGGTATCACTAATACAGTGATAATGTTTAAAGTCGATTGGATGAGTATGTGGCCTCCAATCCTCAGTTAAACTCGTTCATGGTTAAATAATTAACCTGACTGATTAACTGTTCCTCTTCTGGAGATCATGGAAAAAAAGCAACAGTTTTTCAGATTTTGTTACTTTATCTCGTACACATTAAGTGAGCGTAGGATATATATATATATATATATATATATATATATATATATATATATATATATATATATATATATATAAAGAGAGAGAGAAAGGGGGGTGGTTCCTTCTTTTCGTTTTTTCCTATAA
>NC_136982.1:17103146-17123146 GCF_032717465.1 Coenobita brevimanus
CCTTTCTGTGTTGTTGTATCAGGCTTTCCATCATTGCTGGAATTCTATAGTGTACACCAGCGTCATGCAGCCTTCGCCTGACAGTCAGCGCGGACACATCTCACTGAAGACTGTCCCTTATGGCCACCGCGATCATAAGAGGTGTTGCCCCTGCTGCTGCGACAATAGCAGCATCTCCAGCCTGGGTGGTTCTTCGAGGGGCTCCCGTCCTTTCTAACATGAAAGTATTCGCTATTAGTAAATATGGCACTAATAAAAATCAACGCCGAAAGTCTAGTTTGGGAAAATATTACGAGTATGTATACTTGTCCTGAAATATATTGTATGATATGAAAATATTGTTACAAGGGCAACAGTTGCACTAAACAAACTGCTGCCTATAAAGATGGTGGCGCAGCGAGACTAAATGCAGCTCAAGGCCGGATATTCTAGTTTCACCCCATCACTGCACGGGACAGCCCTGCAGAGGCGATTGCTTGACGGTGGTCAAGGTTCTGCGCTGGCCAGACGGACCAGGGTTACACAACAACAACAACAACAGCTACATCAAGAGATGGGAATTGAAGTCTCGTTCTTAGAATGACTAGGACTGCTTTGTATGTGACTATCTTAAATCAAAACCCTGTCAGCTCCATCCAAAGAAACGTAAACACAAATATCCATTTCACTGAGATGCCTGGATGCACAATGTTCGAAATAATGTGGGACTATGCATTGGAAAAAGACATCCTAAGACATTTCAACAATTAACTAGTCATATACAAGAAAGGCATATTACTAGTTAACAGATGCATCACAGAGCGGGTTTTTTTTTTTTTTTATGCGAGTCAAAAGGAACCAAAGGCCATGAGCCCGCAGTAACAGTTCCCCCCCAAGAGAAAAACAAAATACAATAGAGAGCCAAATTCAAGATCCGATCATTTTGAGATGCCTGGACACACTGCGTTTGAAGGACTGGAGATCATAGGCAGCAGGAAATACAGACAGAGGGAGACAGTTCCAGAGCTGACCTGTTGCATAAATGAAAGACTGGGAGTAACGGTTAACTCTTGCATTAGAGAGTTGGACAGAAAAAGGATGAGAGTTTGCTACCAGACGGGTGCTACACGCCCGTCGTAGAGGTGGATGAATGCAAGCAGACAGTTCAGAGGAGCAGTGACCATTAAAGTAGCGATAGAAAAGAGATAAAGATGCAACAGTGCGGTGAAGAGACAGAGGTTGAAGGGAGTCAGTAAGAGGAGAGTTAATGAGACGAAAAGCCTTTGACTCCACCCTATTGAGAAGAGCTGTATGTGGGGAGCCTCCCCACCCATGAGAGTTGTACTCCACACAGGGGCGGATAAAACCCCTGTATAGAGTCAACAATTGCGCAGGGGTAAAGAAAGAGCGGAGTCGGCTTAGCACACCCAATCTCTTGGAAGCAGATTTTACAAGAGATGTAATATGATCTTTCCAAGATAAGTCCCGAGTAAATGAAACCCCAAGCATGTTCAAGGATGATGCAGGATTAAGCTGAATATTATTAAACATTAGTGGGTATACCTGTTGAAGATTTTGTCGGGTTGATAGGTGTAAGAACTGAGTCTTAGATGCATTAAAGACAACCATATTATTTTTACCCCAGTCAGAGATACGAGCCAAGTCAGACATTAGGTGTGCCATAGCCTCATCCCTTGTTTGTTGAAGTAACTGTTGAGATGGGCGTTGCGGGAACCGAATGGAAAGGTGAAGGGTGGAGTCATCAGCGTATGAGTGGATAGGGTTAGATGTACAGCTTAGAAGATCATTGATGAATAAAAGGAAGAGAGTTGGTGATAGGACAGAGCCCTGAGGAACACCACTGTTGATAGATCTAGGAGAAGAACGATGGCCGTCTACAACAGCGGCTATAGAACGACCAGAAAGGAAGCTAGCGATGAAGGCACAGATAGAAGGATGGAAACCGTAGGAGGGCAGTTTGGAAATTAAAGATTTATGCCAGACTCGATCGAAAGCCTTTGAGATGTCAAGTGCAATGGCAAAGCTTTCGCCAAAGTCCCGAAAGGAGGATGACCAGGAGTCTGAAAGGTAGGTGAGAAGATCGCCAGTGGAGCGTCCCTGACGGAACCCATACTGACGATCGGAAAGAAGGTTGTGATAGGAAAGATGCCTTAAAATTTTTCTATTAAGAATTGACTCGAAAACTTTTGAAATACAGGACGTTAAAGCAATTGGACGATAGTTGGAGGGTTGGGAGTGGTCACCCTTCTTTGGGACTGGCTGAATGAGAGCAAACTTCCAGCAAGAAGGAAAGGTACAAGTTGACAGACAAAGACGAAAGAGTTTGCCTAGGCAGGGTGTAAGCACAGAAGCACAGTTCTTGAGAACAACAGGAGGGACCCCATCAGGCCCATATGCCTTGTTAGTACTGAGGCCAGTGATGGCAGAAAATACATCAACTGAAGAAATTTTAATGTCAGCCATGAGGAAGTCAGAGGGGGGAAGTGATGGAGGAACAGCACCGGAATCGTCTAAGGTTGAATTGGAGGAGAAAGTCTGTGCGAAGAGATCTGCTTTATCAGTAGAAGAAATAGCTACAGAACCATCAGATTAGAAAAGAGGAGGGAAGGATGATGAGGTAAAGTTGTTAGGAAGATTTTTGGCAAGATGCCAGAAGGAGCGGGAAGAATTAGAGTTGGAGAGTTGAGAGCATTTAGTATGGATGAAATTATTTTTAGTAGAGCGAAGAACAGACTTAGCACGATTCCGGGCAGAAACGTAAAGATGATGTGATTCAGGGGTGGGTTGGCTCCGGTACCTTTTGTAGGCCCTCTCCTTGTTGCGGACAGCATTAGAACAAGCGTGATTAAACCAAGGCTTTCTTGTGTTAGTCAAAGGATATGAGAAAGGAATGTATGCTTCCATGCCCGAGAGAATAACCTCCGTAATGCGCAAGGCACACTCAGATGGCTCACGGCCATGGAAGCAATAATCATTCCAGGGAAAATCAAAGAAGTACTGCCTGAGGGCCTCCCAGTCTGCGGCTCCAAAATGCCACAGACGACGTTTCCCTGGAGGGTCCACAGGCCGTACCGGAGTGATAGGACAGGTTAAGGTAATAAGGTTGTGATCGGAGGAGCCCAACGGAGAGAAAAGATTAACAGAGTAAGCAGAAGGATTAGTTGTGAGGAAGAGGTCAAGTATGTTGGAGCTCTCTCCAAGGCGGTCAGGGATACGGGTAGGGTGCTGTACAAGCTGCTCTAGGTCATTAAGGATAGAAAAGATGTAGGCTTGTTCACCAGGTGGATCCGTGAAAGGAGAGGAGAGCCAAAGGTGGTGGTGAACATTGAAATCTCCAAGAATGGAGATTTCAGAGAAAGGAGAAATGGATAGAATGTGTTCCATCGTAGAAGTAAGATAGTCAAAGAATTTTTGATAGTAGAATTAGGGGATAAGTACACAGCACAGATATATTTAGTCAGAGAATGACAGGAAAGCCGAAGCCAGAGTGTGGAGAATTCAGAAGAATCAAGTTCAGGAACACGAGAGCAAGATAAGTCGTTGCGTATATATACACAACAGCCACCTTTGGCTTTGAAATGAGTATAGAGAAAGTAGGAGGATGAGGCAAGGCTAGTGCCTCGTTTCAGTCGTAATGGGGGAGAGAAACAAGCAGAGAATTCAGAGGAACAGTGGTGTGTGTGTGTGTGTGTGTGTGTGTGTGTGTGTGTGTGTGTGTGTGTGTAGAGGGAGAGAGAGAGACAGGGATGGTCCGAGGAGTATGTGACTGGGGGGGAGGGTAAGGACAATTTTGACCAATTTGATCCGTTTGGCGTTACGGTTTGACCAACTAAATAGATGGAAACAAACCAAATTTATGAGAAAGTAATTTCTATTGTAACAGACTTACAGTATTTCCTGGAAAGTAATTTATTTACTGGTGACAAATTTTAACAAACTCTCATTCTGGATTTCTGGTGCATATAGACACAACTTAATTCAAAATTGCATTACTGTTCACTGATTTTTAGTCATCCAGTGAGAGATACAAGATGCTTAAACTGACTACTTAAAAAAAAAATAACATACACATACACAAATCACACTTGGTAAGTCAAATAAGGAAAAAGGTGAAAAACGAATGTTGAGTCAACTTGATGTGAATATGGATAATGGATTAATAAGGATTCAGCAGTAACAACCTGTATATACAGAGTGTGTAATGATAATGACTTTCAGAATTTTATTCATGTTTTCATGAGTTTCCACCAATTTGCAGTTTTTTTTGAAGATCTAACTGATCATTTAGGTCACTTTCACAAGCTAGAACCATCAGATAATGTAACGTTTTTTCTTTGGTTCGGTTTCGCAAATAGGCCTATGTTTTTAAAAGCTTAAGCCTGCTAAATGACTTCTCGATTTTTGACCAGCTCAGTAATTCTTTGACCAACTCAGAACACACACTGGGGGGGACCCCCCTCTCCCGGTCGGGCCATCCCTGGAGAGAGAGAGAGAGAGAGAGAGAGACCGAAGGGAGTCAGCAGAGTTAAGGAGACGCACAAAGCCTAAAGAATAAGTACAGTATGCATCAAAATCATTATTATAGATCACTTTCATCAAGATGCAAAATTATTTCCAAAGATCATATGAATACGTGAGACAGTTAATTGCTGTAGCTCAGTACCCATCTCACCCTTGCAATTTCATGTTGCATCACCGCCATCCAAAAATAAACAAACGAACAACTGCCCAACACTACACAGAGTATCTCAGCAACATACCCCCTTCTCCACCCAATAATACAAATCACAGATCACCCAACACTACAAATCACAGACATACAGTGCATAAACACAGCCATTAGCCACCATAGCCATCCAAACCCATCAGTCAAACAGCATCCTTCGTGAACCACCACAAGACATACACTCCTCATCAACCCTACATAGAAAGACACGAACACACCTATACTCATTTTTTTTTTAAATTGAGGCGAAGATGCACTTGACAGGTTGGTGATGATTGGCTGAATGCAACATGTCCGAAGAACATCCTCGTATTTCAAATAATTACCAGGTAATGTCACATTACTTGGTAATTATTTGAAATACACCTATGTTACTCGGACATGTCGCATTCAGCCAGTCATCATCAACCTGTCAAGTGCATCTTCGTCTTAAAAAAAAAAAAAAACAGTATAGTCAGACTGCGATGTCACCACTGTTCCCTGCTACGGTTCCGACACAAAATACAACTCACACACAAGTTACTTTGCCCACACTGCAAGGCAACCCCCCACACCACAACACATTCATTCACCACATGCACATCACTATTGCAACACAGTCTTATAACCTCAACCAAAGACTTTTGGAAACGACGGGTAGAAGCTTCTGATTTCCACTGGGATCGCAACGAGATGAACCTGTTGTTGCAACAACAACTACAACATCCAAACCTCCGCCGACTTTCAAACTCGACTTTACTTTTTCACCACCTTATCAAGATCCATTCTCTCTTCATGACCACACCAACTGTATATCATTATGTTATCAATAAGCCTCCTCACACCAACAATTTTTCAGTTCCTATTATTCTCCATTCTCTCTTCATGACCACACCAACTGTTAATGTTATCAATAAGGCTCCTCACACCAATTCCTCAGTTCCTATTATTCATTATTTAACACACTTTGCACACGCCACACACATTCCAAAACTGTCCCATTCCCAGTGCCATTACTCCATAATTTTCGTCCTTAAGCCATACAAAGAGTTTAAGTGATTACACACCCACACCCACACCCAAACACACCCATAGCCAGACACACACCCAGACACAAACACATACACACACATACACACCTATACCCACACCCACACACCCACACCCATACCCACACACCCACGACTCACCCATACCCCCCCACTCACAGGCCTACACCCCCACACCCCTATACTCCCCCACTCCCCCCCACTCCCACAACCTCCCCCCCACACACACACACTGTGTGGACAATGCATCACTGAACCGAAGTCTGATATTTTGTGAAAGATCAAGACAAGGTTCAGCAAACATTGGCTGGGAAAGTATCACTGAACATTATATATTGCATGTAAATCACGACTTTATTAGGCTTAATGAATATTCGGATGTGAGGTGTGTGAACGTGAAAAAAGCAACAGAAGAGGCGAAGTGAACATCGGCCACCGTGCGTGGCCACGCCCGCTGGCTCTGGCAGCCACTAATAATTGTGGATGTAGTGTAGGGGATATTTGGCCATGAAAATAATGCATAATAATTACTATTTTTACACCTGTTGCATATGCTTTACATTAGTCACCCACACCACGTCAAAAAGTAAAATGGGAACGGTGACTATAATACTCAGGATGTAATTTGCCACTCTCCCAAAAACTGATGCTCGAGAAGGTTGCAACCCCGCTCCCACCCCTTTACTACGCCAGTCCACTGTATAAAGCTGTTTTCACTGACATCTTCCACAGGGGCCGAAAACTAGTTTTAGTTTCTATTAGCACTGGAATATAACGGGGAGCTATTGTTCACAATTATTCATTATTAGCATAACATTACAGTAATACAAAAGACATGACTTACGTTGGTCCTGAAGGTTGGCACTCTCCTCCCATCTCTTTATCCACTTCATCACAGTTTTTGTAGTGAGGTCAAGTTGATGCGCTGTTGCCCTGATGGAAAAGCCATCATCACGTAGCGCGAAAAATTTGATCTCTGAGCACTAATTTCTCGTCTCGCCGATTTATGTCAACTTGGTGGGGCACGTGATAGTGCTGATTTCACCTTTGAGCAGAGGATAGCCAAAACACCTCGGTGGAACACCCCCTCCCACACCCCACAGAGAGAGAGAGAGAGAGAGAGAGAGAGACAGACAGACAGACAGACAGACAGACAGAGATAAAGAGAGAGAGAGAGAGAGAGAGAGAGAGAGAGAGAGAGAGACAGCAGACAGACAGACAGACAGACGGTTACGTAGAGGAAACAGCATGTTTGCTACTTCATCTTAAAACATATGATTTCCATTATTCCTTAGACTCCACCAATCGTCATCATCTACTTTTGAGTATGAACATGAATTTTAGCTGTTCAGATACATCGTAAATGTTTGAATATCTTGGCTGCATACACATTATTTTTGGCTGCTTAGATTTTCCTTGAAACGGTAGAACTGTTCATAAATACTGAGCTAAGATGGCTAGTCGAAAAACTGCCCGTGTCTAGGGATTAAGACATGCGATAACTCACTAACTCGCATAATCATATTGATTCATAGCCGAGCTTCTAATATTCTGTTATGTGCTTTTCTTCTGTTATTTTATTATTTCTTTTAATCCGGGCGAATATAAACATACTTTCATCATTTAATCAGCAGTAAGATTGACTGATATCTGTGAGTATGAAAATAAAATTCTCATTTCATTTAACAGTCGGTGAGCGAATGACACTGCTTTGATACTAGCCAAAGTCTGGTTGCTCGTGGGAGGTCCGAAGCTGTAACCTGTCGTCCGGGAAGGAGGGGAAGAGACTAGCGCCTTCCACGCTGGGTGTAGTACGAACTTCTGAACGGAGCTGTACACCCATTCTTCAAGCACCACCCTCTCACTGGTGCGCACACACACACACACACACACACACACACACACACACACACACACACAAAGGAAATTGTGTATGATCCCATCTAATGAATTCATGTTCTGAAAGGGGTTAACGCAACTGAGTAGCGTCGCTGATACTCTACTTAACAACTATAAGAGTGTTCACTGTACTTGCTGGGTCCTCCAAAAAACACGACTAAGCTATCATAGATATATTTATTTCGTATTGTTGTATGTCATTTATTACACAGACTTAAGGGAAGAAGAGGGAGAGGGCGAGGAGCAATTAATGTTTCCCAGCTCTCTTTTAAAACCATACTGACCCAGAGAGAGAGAGAGAGAGGTGTATGGCCAGCTGGGGAATACCAGAGTTCTTCAAGTTGGAAAATAATTGACCTTTGCTTTTGTTCAGCAACTTGTCATTTTTTCCACACATTTTGTAAAACTTATGCAATATATATTTTTATACATATCTGTGAAGATTTAAACATGATGTTCACATGATAGTTCTAGTATTACAGAACGACATTGTAGACTACTCTGGTGGTGCTGCACAGGTCTGGAGTGGACAAGTTAAAACGAGCGACACATTCCTTATTAATATGAGGAAATTGGATACAAAGCTGACAGTAGGCCAGCCCCTGACTGGGACCAGCAATTATAGTATTAGAAGAAGCTGTGGTACTCTTAGTAGTAATAGTAGTAGTAGTAGTTGTAGTAGTAGTTGTAGTAGTAGTAGTAGTAGTCTATCTATCTATCCATATACCTAGACTCCTTCCCCCAAAAAATGGGTGTTAGCCGAGACTGGACAACACATTCCCAATTTACTCATCCACACACACACACACACACACACACACACACACACACACACACACACACACACACACACACACACACACACACACACACACACACACACACACACACACACTGTTACGGAACAGAGAAAGATAATGTACACTTTAAGTGAGAATACTAAAAAATCACTACTGTCCCGTAAAGTTCCAGGTTCAAAACAAAAGAGTTAGATAAAATTACAAGTTAAAGTTTAATGCACAAACTAACAACAAAACATTCAGGACTCATAAGGATAATGTAATGGCAAATAAACAGGTTAAATATATGGTTAACTGCAATAGCCTCTATTAACACGAAATTAGCAAGAGTAAGTTTATCTAAGTCAGCCCTGATAAAATGAGATACCAGATAATACTCAGTGAATGCCAGATAAATTATTACAGATACAAACTATTATCAAAAATGACTGACACAAAACCCAACATCAATCACAAAGACCTCACTAGGCCTAAGAACCAACCCTATGCTACACAGCACAAGAAAAAATACAACAGTTATACTCAAATTACACACAGCTGCTAGATGTTTGGAGATTTCTTGAGCACTCACAATAATAATATCTGTACAGGGGAGGACAGAGATGTGAACAAAATGAGGAGCAGATCTAAGTGGCCATGATGCAGAGACTGAGCTCATTATATAGGGGCCAGGAGAGCTTGATACAACTTGTAAGAAGGACGCGCAAATGAAGCCATGGGGACAAAGAGCTGAAAATCCTGCTCTGAACTCCAGAAATGACGACTCACTCTACTATAACGGTAGAAGGGGGGAACTGAGGCAGAACACGCTCATGATCAAACATGCAGCATACTGTGCGTTAAAATTACACAAAGGATGATGAAATCATAGGCTATGTAACACCTCCCCACAAAGAAAAAAGAAATTTACAAAGGAAATTTCTTATTACTCTAAAACAATCTGTATATGGCATTACAGAACATGCAAAAGTCTTTCCTAATTTTACAAAACATGAGATCTCCCTAGCACGTTCAGTCATAGGTACTTGCCAGTATCCCTTTAACAAATCAAACTTACTTATGTACCTAGCCTTTCCGATCTTGTCTATGCAATCTTCCACAGGAGGGAGAGGGTAAGTGTCCGTTTTAGTTATCTGATTAACACGTCTGTAGTCGATGCAAAGCCTCTGTGACCCACCTGGCTTAGGAACTAGAGTGACGGGAGAACTCCACTCTCTCTGACAGGGCTCAATCATCTTGTGGTCCAACAGGTAGCCAAGCTCCTTCTGGATGAGAGGAACTTTCACTGGGTTCACACGGTAAGGAGGCAATTTAATTGGCTTTGCGTCTCCAACATCGACATCATGCATCAACACAGTGGTTCTTCCTGGAGTAGCACGGAACACTTGCGGGTACTCCTGCAGTAATGCCGAAAACTCCTGCCTTTCCTTGGGAGGTAGATGAGAAAGCTTAGTCTGGAGATCATTCATGATATCAGGATTCTTCCCCAAACTATCACTCAGGTTCATGCTGCATGGGAGAACTTCACTTGTAGACTCGGGTGGAACAGCTACAGTGCAGACTGGATTATTTTCGTCCCGCCTGTGATACTTCGTATAACTTTAGCATGTTGATGTGACATAGCTGCTTGCTCTTCCTACGATCTGGTGTGGCGATGACATAGTTGACGTCACTGAGTTTCTTCTCCACGAAATAAGGGCCACTAAACTTGGCTTGAAGAGGTTGCTCATGAACTGGTAGCAGAATCAAAACCTGATCTCCTGGCTGAAAGTGGCGTAACCTGGACTTCTTATCATACCAAGTCTTCATCTTCTCCTGAGCAGCTCCTAAATTCTTTCTCGCCAGCTGTAAAGCAGTGGACAGCCGTTCTTTGAACTTCATCACATACTCCAGCAGGTTGACGTCATCTTCCTCCGACAGCCAGCATTCCTTGAGTAACTTAAGGGGTCCTCTTACTTCATGGCCAAACAGTAGTTCAAAAGGTGAGAAGCCCAGTGATTCATTTGGAGATTCTCTTGCGGCAAACACAACGAATGGAAGACCTTTATCCCAGTCTTTCTGATGTTCCAAACAGTATTTCTTGAGCATCGATTTGAGTGTTTGATGATATCTCTCCAACGCTCCTTGGGTCTGGGGATGGTAAGCTGAAGACGTGATCTGGGTGATGCCCAACTCTTTCAGAGACTGCTTGAAAACATTTGACATGAAATTACTTCCCGGTCTGACTGTACCTCCTTGGGCAGACCAAACTTTGTGAAGAACCCTAGCATTTCCTTAACCACGTTCTTTGCTGAGATGTTTCTAAGTGGAATGGCTTCAGGATAACGAGTAGCCATATCAATCATGGTCAACACATAAGAAAATCCTGAAGAAGTCTTAGGAAGAGGGCCCACAATATCCACCAACACACGGGTGAAAGGCGCCTCAAAAGGAGGAATGGGAACTAGAGGTGCAACCTTTTCGGTCTGATTACACTTCCCCACAACTTGACAGGTGTGACAAGACTTACAATACCAGGAAACATCCCTGAAGATACCTGGCCAGTAGAAGTGTTTCAAAATGCGTGCCACAGTCTTCCTCACTCCAAGGTGTCCTGCCAAACTGGAATCATGAGCCACTCTAATGATATCCTGCCTACAAACACGAGGGATGACAACTTGATGTACAACCTCCCATTCACAGTCGGCTGATGCTGCTGGGGGTCTCCACTTCCTCATAAGTACTCCTGACTTTACATAATAACAAGTAGAAGCACCGGCTGACTCTTCTTCACTGTAAGCAGAGTTAGCTAGACCTTTCAACTCAGGGTCAGCAACCTGCAACTCAACCAACTCTTGACGAGACAAATTATCAACACTACGGGGTACTGCCTCATCTGGTGAGTGGTCCAAATTAGCAAGAAAAGTGTCAGCTAGGATAACATCATCATCATCATTATCCTCTAAACCACCAGTAACTTTAGACTTAGCCCTAGTGACAGCACATGCAGGGAACAAATCAGGGACATCACAATCCTGGGACGCAGCCACTGGCTCACTAGACAACTGAGGAGCTGGACACACTTGACTTCCACCAATATCATTTCCAAGTAAGAAAGTTACACCTGACATTGGGAGTGTCTCAACCAACCCAACCATAACGGAACCATTAATAAAACCAGACTCTAAATTCACTCTGCACTGAGGGACAGAGAAGTAATTATTCCCTACACCTTGTAAGATTACAGTTTCATCAGAGGAATTAACATTAGAGCCTAGAACACTGGTCAGCATAAGGGATTGGCAAGCACCTGTATCACGATATATTTTAACTGATTTCCTGTCATTACTGTCCAGAGGACTGACAAAACCATCAGACAGGAAATTAGCACATGAACTCTTGAGAGTGTCACCCACGTTACTGCTCAAAAGAGGAGCTCCATCATGAGAATTTAAGTTACCCCTCAAAGCAGGTTCAGTTAACTCAGGTAAAGAATTCTGGGAACTCTCAAGAGTGGACACTAGACCAATTGACTGAATATTTAAAGACTCCTTTTTGTTCACATCACGCTGTCTCCTGAAACATCTCTCCGTAGTATGACCAAGCTTACTACAATAAGTACATTTACTTTTCTGAAATCTAGAGGTGAAGCTGGTATTTACTTCCTGAGAAACATCATCTTTATTCTCTTTCCTGTTACCTGTACTCTGAGTAGAGGCAACGTACTTACTCTCAGCTTTCCCTTTTTCTCTAGAATATCTCTTGTGAGTGAGAACATACTCATCAGCTAAAACTGCAGCATCAGACAAATTATCTATTCTTTTCTCATCAAGATATAGGCTTACATCTTTACTAATACACCTTTTGAAGTCCTCCAGCAAAATCATCTGCTTAAATTTGTCAAAATCAGAATCTACATTCTTAGAATTTGACCACTGCTCTAACAGATCTTCTTTGATTTTTGCATACTCAACATGGGATTGCTTATCTTGCTTATAAGTTGTCCTAAATTTTACTCTATAGGCTTCAGGAACAAGCTCATAGGCCTTAAGAATCAAGCTCTTAACTACATCATAATTATCAGATTGATCCTGAGGCAAAGATGCATAAGTTACTTGAGCTTTACCTGTGAGAACAGTTTGAAGGAGTACTGGCCAATACTTTTTGGGCCAATTAAAACCTGTAGCTACCCTCTCAAACAACTGAAAATACTTTGTTAAATCAAATTCATTAAAAGGAGGGACAAGTTTAACATTTTTAGCCACATCAAAATCATCAGAGCTAGATGATCCAGTTCCACCTTGTTTCATGCGATACTCATGGTGTGCCTGAATCCTGGCAAGTTCAACTTGTGCGTGTATCTGTGCCTCCTGAATACGTGCCTCCGCCTCCTTAGCACGAGCCTCCTACAGTGCTAGCTGTACCTTAGCTAATTCAATCTGCGTTTGCTCATTTGGAGGAGTTACATTAAACAAGCTTTCATTAATCATGTCAACAATTTGATCTTTAGAATGATGAGAGCGAACAGCAATTCCCAATTGTTGAGCAACAAGCTTAAGTTCATTCTTTGTTCTGTTTTCTACATCACACACTGTTTGCACATTTGACAAAAAATCTTTGGCTTCATCAAGTGTAGTAATAGTAGACATAATTAATAAGTAACAGTCACAAAATATCAAGCAATATCCTTATGATAATATCCTGAATATCCTGATATGAGGTCGCCAAATTTATGTTACGGAACAGAGAAAGATAATGTACACTTTAAGTGAGAATACTAAAAAATCACTACTGTCCCGTAAAGTTCCAGGTTCAAAACAAAAGAGTTAGATAAAATTACAAGTTAAAGTTTAATGCACAAACTAACAACAAAACATTCAGGACTCATAAGGATAATGTAATGGCAAATAAACAGGTTAAATATATGGTTAACTGCAATAGCCTCTATTAACACGAAATTAGCAAGAGTAAGTTTATCTAAGTCAGCCCTGATAAAATGAGATACCAGATAATACTCAGTGAATGCCAGATAAATTATTACAGATACAAACTATTATCAAAAATGACTGACACAAAACCCAACATCAATCACAAAGACCTCACTAGGCCTAAGAACCAACCCTATGCTACACAGCACAAGAAAAAATACAACAGTTATACTCAAATTACACACAGCTGCTAGATGTTTGGAGATTTCTTGAGCACTCACAATAATAATATCTGTACAGGGGAGGACAGAGATGTGAACAAAATGAGGAGCAGATCTAAGTGGCCATGATGCAGAGACTGAGCTCATTATATAGGGGCCAGGAGAGCTTGATACAACTTGTAAGAAGGACGCGCAAATGAAGCCATGGGGACAAAGAGCTGAAAATCCTGCTCTGAACTCCAGAAATGACGACTCACTCTACTATAACGGTAGAAGGGGGGAACTGAGGCAGAACACGCTCGTGATCAAACATGCAGCATACTGTGCGTTAAAATTACACAAAGGATGATGAAATCATAGGCTATGTAACAACACACACACACACACACACACACACACATTTACTTGTATGTTAGCCCCAAGAGGAGAAGGGACAGATCCTCACCGCACCGCACTGCATGAGGGTCAACTGCGCAGTGCAATCAGCGACATCCACAGCAGGACCAGACAGCAGAGCTGGTTTACCCTTGCCACATCATAATGGACCTTACCCAAACCTGACCTGATCAGCAGATCAAATTAAATGCAGGAGAATATCCCTTCTGGGCCACGTCACCATTTACTCATTCACAATATCTCTCCAGCCATCCCTATCACATGCAACCACTTTTCCTTCCTCTACAGACATCCCTCGAGCATCTGACGCTCTCTTCACACTGTCCATCCATCCTATTCATGGTCTTCCTCTCATCCTTACAACCCTCACATCATATCCAGTTATCTTTTTCAACAAACGCTCATCATCCATTCTCCCCATATGCCCAAACCACTGCAACACTCTGTCCAATTCGATCAGCCATCTCCCACATAACTCCAGTTCTCCTTCACACTTCATTTCTCACTCAATCCATCCACACATACTCCTCAGACCCCTTATCTCCATTATACTGAAACTCTTCCTCTCGGCAGTAGTAGTAATAAAATAATAATAATAACTAGAACGTGAAAGTCGCAGTGATTGTAGCATATGCACCATGTGAGGACAGGAGTGAGAGAGAGAGAGAGAGAGGTTTTTGGATGAGCTGAGTGAAGTAGTGGGAGAAATGCCCAGGAGCTATAAAGTGATTGTGATGGGGGATATGAATGGAAGAGTAGGTACTGGTCCTGAGGATGACATAATGGGTTGCTATGGAGTACCAGGAGAAAATGATAATGGGAAGAGACTAAAGGATATGTGTCAGGAGAGGATGTTGTGCATTTGTAACTCGTATTTCAAACACAGAGATGCACATAAATATACATGGTACAGAGGGAACGGGTATCGTGTTGAAAGAAGCCTGATTGATTATGTGTTCGTAGAGAGGTTGATGATGGGAATGGTTGCTGATATGAGGGCTGTGAGAGGACGGTGTGGAGGTCTGTCAAATCATATGATTGTGGTATGCAAGATCAAGCTGAAAGGAGTGAGGTGGATCAGGAGAGAGAGAAGCAGTCAGGGAGAAAGACTGAAAGTTGAGAAGCTGAGGATCAAAGAAATGGCAGATGAATATAGGATCATAAGTAGAGGACGAGTTAGAATTACTGAATTGGAATGAAATGGATCTGGACAGACTGTGGAATGCATATAGGGATTGCTTAGTTAGGAATGCTAAAGCGGTATGTGGTGTGGCAAGAGAAACAACAAAGAAGAAAGGTATGGCATGGTGAGATGAGGAGGTAAAGAGAGCAGTGGAGGAAAAAGAGGAAGAAGTGGTTACTGGATAGGGGTTCAGTTGAAATAAGAACTGAATATGTAGAGAGCAAGAAGCACGTAAAGAGACTAGTGAAGAGGAAAAAGGTGGTAAATGAGGATCTAGGAAGAAAAATGAATGCGAACTACTCTGAATATAGAAAATTATTCTGGAAAGAGCTGCAGAAATGTAGAAGTGAATGCAGTAAGAAATGGGATGGTGTGAAGGATACGGGTGGTAGATTATTAACCCATGGAGATGAAGGATAAGATGGAAAAAACATTTTGAAAGCCTGATGAATGGGGATAGAGAGAGCAGAGCAGCTGTAAACATGTTTGGTTGGGGGATGTGCAGAGAAGGTATGCAGTGCCAGGAGACTTGACACTTGCACAGGTGAAGAGTTCTGTGAAGCGGCTGAAAAATGGGAAAGCAGCTGGGGTTGATGAGGTGTATGGAGAGATGCTTAAATGTAGTGGAGAGAATGGAATGAAGTGCTTGCTGGAGATATGTAAGAAGACATGGATGAGTGAAACTGTGCCTACAGAGTGGAAAAAGGCTGTGATTGTACCCCTGTACAAAAATAAAGGTGAACGAAGGGAGTGTAAGAATTATCGTGGCATAAGCTTACTAAGTGTGGTAGGGAAGGTATATGGAAGAATTATTATAGAGAAATAAGAGAGATATCAGAAGTCCTAGTGAGTGATGAACAGGGTGGCTTTAGGAGTGGCAGAGGATGTGTGGACCAAATATTTGCAGTGAGACAGATAGTAGAGAAGGCTTGTGAGAAGGACCATAAGGTGTTTATGGCATTCATGGATCTGGAAAAAGCATTTGACAAAGTGGACAGAGAAGGATTGTGGAAAGTTTTGCGCATGTACGGTGTAGAGGGTAAGCTGTTAGGTGCCGTCAAGAGTTTTTATGATGGTAGTGAAGCATGTGTCAGGGTTAATGGGCATCTAAGTGAATTGTTCACAATCAGTGTGGACGTGCGACAAGGTTGTGTGATGTCCTCATGGTTGTACAATGTATATATGGATGGGGTGATGAGAGAAGTGAAAACACGGGTAATGGAGAGAGGGATGGCATTGGTAATGAATGGTGATGGATGGAATATCTCAAATCTGTTGTATGCTGATGATGCAGTACTGCTTGCAAGTTCCGGACAAGAACTTGGTAGGCTTGTGCAGAGTTTTGCTTATGTCTGTGAGCGTCGTGCCTTGAGAGTAAATGTAGAAAAGAGTAAAGTGATGGTTATTGAGAGAGAAGGTGACTCCCAGTGCAATGTAACAGTGAATGGAGAGAGACTGGAGTTGGTGAGAGAGTTCAAATACCTGGGTACAGTGATAGAAAAGAGAGGAAAATGGGCAAAAGAAGTTGAAAGTAGAGTGACACAAGGAAGAAAAGTAGCTGGTGCAATGAAGGCCTTGATAAGAAACAGAGGCTTGAGTGTTGCAGCTGCACAAGGCTTACATGAAGGAGTGCTAGTGCCAACGTTAACATATGGATGTGAGACTATGATGTGACATGAAAATGAAAAGTCAAGAGTAAGAGCAGTGGAGATGGGACTGCTGAGGAATGTATGTGGAGTACAGAGGGTGGATAGAATACAAAATAATGTGATTCGTAAAAGATGTGGAGTCAGGAAGTCGGTGGACACCAGAATTGAAGAGAGTGTACTGAGATGGTATGGTCATGTGGAGAGAATGGATAACAATAGAGTGGTGAAGAAAGTATATCTGAGAGAATTCAAAGGAGGGAGGAGGCGAGGTAGGCCAAGGAGAAGGTCGAGAGATATGGTGGATGAATGTTTGAGGAAGAGAGGTTTGGAAGTCGGTGAGGCTAGGGAACTGACAGGAGATCAAGCTGGCTGGATGAATTTTGTGAGGAGACATGCATGATCAGGGATTTTGGGCACCCCTTTATAACGTGGCAGCGTCTGGATCGACTCTGTCAGTTATGATATGTGAAGCTACAGAACGTGGTGAATGTTTTTGGCATATCTGATAGAGCCAGGATTCCAGGGGCTTGAATGATGAGTGAATGGAAGCGTGGCCCATTGGACTGGGCAATTTTGGGCTGTCTGGACATTGCTACTCCTCACCCTGCCCTTGGGTGGGAAAGGAGGTCCAGATGATGATGATGAACTAGAACTCTGTAAATGTCCTTTGGAGAGTTACTAGTCTCCACATATTGTTTCTTACAATGATCTTGACCCCACTGGGAAGATTTGACTTTTTTTCTCAGCAGTGGCCCATGCCAGGACACATAACCTTGGTCCTTCAGATTCCTTGTGCAGTCTCTAATTTTCCTGGAATCGTCGCGAGACTCAGAGGCCGGAATGATAATAATAATACTATTGTATGCAATAGTCTCCACCTATGTAGTAGGTGAGACTATAATGATAATAATAACAATAATTATAATAGTAACTAGAATGGCACCCAGTAGAGCACATACCTCCGTCAACACCCTATCTCACAATGTTAACCCGAGACGTCCCATCGACGTATGGATATGTTGCAACATTTTGCATTTGGCAGTCCCGACGACATACTGGTATGTTGCACAATTGAAAGGTTCATAATTTGCACAATTTTAAATTTTTGCGCGTGATTTTTCGTACGTATACACTGGAGCTCTATTCCTATACAAGGTGCCAAGCAGGGACAATGCCTTACACCGCATAACCTCCCCCCCCCACACCATTGTCTCGGCAATTCACCTGTTACCAGTGACCTGGCCAATAAAGACATCCAGGGCCAGAGTGATTCCCCAATCGATGACAATGTGGAGGACAAAGTTTACATAGCATTAGAGGAAGAAACAATCAGAAATGATGAGCAGGTAATGTGGCAAAAAAAGGTCAGGTATGGTGATGAGTTAGTGAGTGAAACAATGCTTATAATGCCTATATTACTGTTTGAAAACCAATATACTCTCATACTACATATAAATTCGTACCAAGGAAATAAATACCGTTTATGAGTGGTGTGAAACAGTTACCCTCCCATAGAACTCGTTTTCTTTGGTGCCAGCCTGTTAGAAAACCCAGTAAGTTAAGGAGGTACTGCTACCTGGATCAAGTATTTTAAACCTCAGGTGAGCGATTTCTCTATGAATTTTCGATGTTTCACACCAAAAGCAGAGGGTTTAGCCAAAAAAAATTTTTTCAAAAATACCACGGGATTGGGGGGTGTCGGAGGTGCGAAATAGCTCGGGACGTGACAGGTTAAATAAAGTGGAAAAAAAATCCTGGATCCGCACCTTTGTCCGGATCGGCACCAAAATTTAATGGAGTGTATTCTGGGCCAAAGCCCATGCTTCTATCAAGTTTTGTTGAAATCAGTCTAGTAGTTTTTGTATAATCTTGCTCACAAACCAACGAACCAACCAACAAAGAAACGGACAGGTGTGAAAATATAACCTCCTTGGTGGAGGTAATAATTAATAATAAAATAACAAGTAACGGTGCCAAGGCACAGGAAACCTGTCCCTGACAGTCATTTTATTGCAGCCTTATAAACACAACAGGATGTCTAGTAAAAGATGTCACATATCAAATTAGGAATAAATCAGATGAAAATTTACGATTTTGTGCCAATTTCAAATTTTAGGCCCGACCCACCTGACACTGACCCCCCTACCGCCTACTGGGGGGGGGGGGACACCTCTGATGTAATAAGGCATGTTATAGGATGCAGATTTGAAAGATCCACATTTAGGTTTTGGCTTCATGATGTTATGACGAACTTGAAAGGAGTTATGGAGTAAAACTTTTTTTCCTTTACATTTTTGGGGCCTACAGCCTGGACCTTGGCCCAATTTGGCCATAAATAGGCGATCAGAGGGTCATTGCTCATCATCCTTGTAATTTTAGTCAAAATTACACAAGTAGTTTTCACGTAAAGTTATTAACAGACAAACACACAAACAGACACACCAAGTGAAAACGGAGAAACCCGGGAACGCGTAATAATGTATATCTGCAGTTTCTACCTGTTCATCTAGGGAAAACGCGGAACTGCATACTGAATCCTGCAATATGTATGCCGATTTCAGTGAAAACTATGCACTACTTTCCCCTTTTTCTCTTATTTCTAATCGTTTTTTATTTTTGGTAGGAAGCTGAATCTCCCCAAGAATGACTGGAAGGAGCCATACTTTCCAAATATCACGTTGCAGATGAGAGTCCTTTGCACATCATGCACAAATATATCAAATCCATAGCTGCTCTGCTTTCATTATTTCTGAGATTTTCTTTTATTGATGTGGAGGCTGACACCCTCGGAGTAACCATACGAGCTCACGTGGGAAGTTTCATTCAAATCTTTCTCATATTTCTGACCATTTTTAGCTTTAAGAGGGGGAGGGACAAGAATCATTCGGCTGATCACTCTCATTAAGTATCGCATTACGGTTGAGAGTCAATACCATAGCATGCATTAGATATTAAAGCGAAGTCTGTCCTCCTTCGACGGATTTGTATCCTTTATACGTTTTGGAGGGGTCTGACCCCCCAAAATAATGGTGGAAAATTTTATGTGATTAAACACATTATCAAGGAGTCAGGCGAACTGACCTGAGATTTCGGTGAAATCCATGTGCTCACTTTCCCCTAATTACGATCATTTTTATTTTTGGGACGGGAGGTGACCCCCCCAGTTGTCATGGCTGGAAAATTCTATAGTA